>NW_004567108.1:61215990-61217775 GCF_000260355.1 Condylura cristata | reverse complement strand
TCCGCATCTCTGGCCTGTACCCCAGTTCTGTATAAATAAATAAATAAATCTTAAAAAAAAGACAGGCATCCATGCCTCATCATATTCAAGAAATGAGAAATGACAACTATAGGAATTTCTTTCTTAGTTTATGGTAGTCAAGATGGAAAATATAGAGCATCAACCACTTGCTGATACAAAATATTCTCTATGATGAATTCATTTGGAAGTTTTTACCAAAAATTGTGAAAGCTCCAGATATCACCATGGACAGATTAACATGTGAGAAAAGGAAGAAACCCATCTATGTTCAGGCACTGACCCAAAATTACTTAACATAAATAGTATCAAAAAATATGAAATTATTAAATAAGTTCATAAAATCACTACTGTAATGTTTCAAGTTGCAGTTTAAATCCTTGTATTTTAAAAGCAGCTATTGTCATATGTTTTCTCATGTTTGACTGAAGAAGTTAGGGAAATTTATTCTTTCTTGAAAAGGGTACATTTTCTCGGTGTATTTATTAGACTCTCAATCTTGAGCAAAGCTGTGTCAGGTATTGAGTCATATTCTTCCTGGAATTGAAATTTATGCCCATAAATAGTTACCAATGACAATCTATTTCAACTTTACAGAGAAGGACAAATGAAGGCAAATAAGGAACAGGAAAGTTCCGCATACACAAAACCTTGTTAGAATGACAGTTTCTAGCATTATGCTCACATTTCAATGGCTAGAGGCTACCCGATGCTTAATTTGAAATGTGATCACTCAAGTTCAATTTGCAAAGATGTTTTATGTTATAGTATCTGAAAATCTGGAAAGGAAGTAAAAAGAGTATCCAAATAAGAAGAGAGATACTGAATATCAGCAGATAGACTCTAAGGAAATAATAAAAGAAAAATACACAAAGGATTTTCAGAAATTAGTTCAGTTGATCATAAAATAAGCATTTAGCAACAGCAGATTTTTCCATCATAAAATTTATTAAAAAAAAAAAAAACCAGAAAGACAAAATCATATACATTCCCATTCACTTGACTCAAAAAGCACAGACTCCAGCTTGGAGGGCCTAAAGATTAGTCAGTATTTTCCATGAAATTTGTCATAAATATGAAGGTCCTTTTACACCACTTACCCTTGTAAGATGATAAGGATATTTATGAATCTAGCATGCTTTGTTTAGGGTAATTAACCACAAAATGAATTTTAAAGTGAAATAATTTTTTCATGATCTACAAGGCTTTGCATAATTTGAACCCCATTCCTCCACTGATGTTATCATCTACTACATTCCTGTGTCCTTCTTTAGCCATATTGCTCTTTTTGTAACTTCATGAAACCTGGAATATCTTCTAGGTATCTATAGCTTATTTCCTCATTTGCATCCGTTTTTACTGAAAAATCACCCTAACCAAAGTCTTCACCAAAGGGACTCTTTATACATCAACTTCTAGGCCCTCCCTGGTGGCGCAGCAGGTTAAAGAACAGCACTAAGAAACTAAAATCACTTCAGCATGAGTTTGATCCCTGCCTCCAGAGGTGATCCACATGGCACAGCAGACCTCTCCTGACCCGCCCAATGCTCCCCTCAGCAGTGTACTTTGTCAATCTGCCTGTTCTGCTCCCAACTCTGCCTGGTGAAATCTTCTCACCACACCTGCACACCTCTGGCCTGTTCCCCAGTTCTTTAAAAACAAAAGAACAAGAAAGAAAGAAAATCAACTTCTACCCAGCTATTGTCTTTCCTATATGCTTGCTGTCCAACAAAATTCAACAATTTAATATTTTACTTACTGAAGTAT
>NW_004567108.1:61187414-61215810 GCF_000260355.1 Condylura cristata | reverse complement strand
AGACAGTGTGGGGAGCAGAACAGGGATATCTACTGAAATATGTTGCTGAGGGGAGCAGCAGGCAAGACAGGAGAGAGTTGCTGCACTATATATGGGTTAGCTCCCTGGCTGGTGGTCAAACTCAGTCCATAGAGGTGATAACACTGTGACTTTAACCCATGGGCCCTCTTTTGTAGATTTTTTTTTTTCCTTTTTTTTTTTCCCTTCTATTTTCTCTTCTGCTGAATATCCACTACCTGGTATACATAGTAGACATCCATCAACTATTTTTAAGGAAATTAATGAGTTATCTACCACACTATCTAGCCTCAAATAATTTAAATATAATTCTATTTAAAGAATACTAGTATTTTAGATCATATTTATTTACCTTCTCAGATATCATTATACAAGTTTCATGTCTTCCAGAGGTTTAAAAGGAATACCTTCTTTTCCAATTATTTTGGAATAATATAACTTAGATCAACAAAGGTACATAATTTATATAAATAAGAAAACACTATTACAATATTTTTACTAGTTCTGGTAAGAGGTATTACTGGGTTTATACATAATTTGAGTATTTATGGTTACTTCAATATGAGTAAAAAATCACATATTTCACTTTCTAACTTTCATGAATAAAGTAAGCATTTTTAAGAATTTTGATTCAACTGATTTTCTTTTCTCTTTTAATTTTGGTAAAGATAACAGGTGATTCCTCATTGTTTTAATTAACTGTTTTCCTTACAATTCTATGAATATGAAAATCTCATTCTGTCAGTTTTCCATATACTTAGGCTTATATATGAAGTACAGAAAATTGGGGCAAATGTTTTTGTAAAAATCAAGATTTTTATTTCATTTTAATATAGTAGTTTTATCAGTCCTGTTTATGCTTCCTCTAACATTTGCATTGAATACAATAGGTTGACAATAATAAAGCAAATTTTTTAGCATTTAAAATAATTAAACTTCATCTGAGAATTTTAAGACTTTCCCACATATAGTAATAAAAACTTAAAATTATAAAGTACTAAAATAGTAGTATAATTGAATGGTAATAAGTTTATTCGCATGGAAGAATGTGTGTGTGTGTGTGTATGTAATTCCTAAAATTCTCTTTCAGGAGCTTCAGTTGCTATAAAGTCACCTTAAAGGCAGAATCTAAATCCAAAAGTATGATTCAGAACATTCTTTGTCTTGCTCACCAGGTTATCTGCATTGTCGCAGGAGGTACATGGAGGTAAAGTACATTCTGATGCTCAGAACATAAAAAACACTGATAATGCTCAAATATACACAATCCATTTATGACTCAAATGTACTATTAAAACACTGATTATATAATATATCAACCTTTGTTCATTGGGAATAAAGTCCCAAAGTACTTCTTTCACAATTCAAGTCAAAAGAGGTGATACAGCAACAGTCATTATATTTTAGGTTTCATTTCTCATCTATTATAGATTAATGTTTTTAGCATTTAGCTCAACTTCTGGGATATAATATGCACTACCAGATGGAAATGGCCTACCTGGAAAACAAATGCTACATGTGTGAATTGCTACAAGTTTAAATATTTATGTCACATGTAAATTAATTTCAAAGGGCATTAATACTTTCAGTGTCTGAGAAATAGGCAGTTTAAAATACCCAATTTGCATTTATTTGGGATGTTAGGTGTCAAATGCAACATTAGGGAAAAACAATGTACCATTTAACTGAGAAAGAGTATTAGCTTAAAAATGTTATCTTTTAAAACATGTTGTTTTGGAGTTAAATTATATTTTATCAAAATTATTAGCTCTGATATAAAATGTCAACACAACATTTATTTTGATTTTCACTAAAATAATATGCTTGAATTATAAAATGAGCATCACTGTGTAAGATTAAATATTATATCAATTAATATGTGAAAACAAAAAGTTATTTTCTTATATTGAACCATACAGTAAACTGGTGTATAACTACTCATTTTGACTAATGACAAAATTATTGCAAAATCATACCCTATCAACACCTCCAAATAACAAAATAATAAACTCTACAAAATCAGGTCATTCTTTTGGAATGTTAGTAATATAAAAAAAATCAGCAACTGAATTGATGTACTTTTTGCTGAAAAACACTAATTTAAGAATTATAATGCTGTCCTTGAGATCAACTTGCAGCATATTGTAATATAACTGATAGGTTAAACTATGTAAGTCAAGGTGTCTCTTCAAACTTTCAGGATTCTCTTAGTGATTGTCAGGAGCCATGTTCCTTATTTATTTATTTTTTTAAAGAGTATTAACTAATTTTTTAAATATTTATTTTATTTACTCATGCATACAAAGCTAGAGTATAGGTCATGGGGTGAGAGGCTTCATCAGAGATAGAGAGGGGAGCAGAACAGGTAGACTGATTGAAATACACTGTTGAGGGGAGCAACTGGCAAGACAGGAGAGTTCTGCTGCACCATGTGGGTCAGTTCCCTGGCCTGAGATTGAGCTCATGCTACAGTGGCTGCTGATAGCTTCAGAGTGCTGAGACTTGACCCTTTGTGCCACCAGGGAGGCCCTCCTTAATCTTTTGTTGTCATGATTTACCCTTTCTAATTATGAGTGAAACAAATGCCAGGCAAGAATCTAATATCAAATCGTTGAAACTTTGTTTTCGAAACAAAACAGCAGGATTTATCAATTCCAGTGACTACCATAAATAACTTTCTATAAGTTATAATGTTCATAAATGAAATTGAATCTGAATTTACATAACAGTAGAAAATTTCATCATGAACTCCAGGGATAAAAATGTATTTTTTTTTTAATTTAGTTTTCTGAGAAAAAATTGCATATAGAAATGATAAATGGAAATAATGAAAAGAATGATGTCACACTGCTTGATTTTTAGATGTTGAACCAAATTTGGTATTCCAATATGAATCCCACTTGGTCATGGTATATGATTCTTTAAATGCATTTGTTGGAATTGCTTTGCCAATATTTTATTGATGTGTGTGTGTGTGCGTGTGTGTGTGTGTGTGAGAGAGAGAGAGAAAGAGAGAGAGTGAGTGTTCATGAGGGAAATTGTTTTGTAGTCCTCTTTTTTTGTGTGTTATCTTTGTTTGATTTTGGTACTAGAGTTTTACTGGCCTCAAAAGATAGTTTGGAAGTATTCCTTCATTTTTAGTTTAATAGAAGAGTTTGAACAGGATAGATATTAAACTTTGAAGGTATGAGAGAACTCACTTGTGAAGCCATCAGAGAAATTCTGACTGGGAAAATGAAGAGAATTGGATCATCCCCTCCCCTAAATACAACTTAAAAGAAAGTGATTTAGAATGAAATTTGTTTTAGATAATTTTCAGAGGTTTGTTGACAGAGATGGAGGATTTTCGCATGGAGGTTTTGCCCTGTACAGACAAAAAGGGAGAATAGAAGGTAGTCATAGAGAGAGTGGCTATTCCAAAATATAGAACAGACTTGAAGTCTGCCATAGAGGAGTGTCCCTCATTCTTGACAGAGGAAAAAGACCTGACAGAGGCAATCTTGATTCCACTGTGGGATCAATTGAGGTCTCAGAAAGTCTGACAGTGGGTAGAGTGGTGGGAAGAAATCCCTTCCCTCACTTGTCAGAAATATGCAATTAGAGATTCCCTTAAACCTTACAATGTGGGCTTCTTTCTATGAAGTAGCCATTGTGAAGCAAGTGGGATTCCACAATTAGTACCAGAGGCTTCCTGCTCAGCAGTACAAAATGGCTTATACCCACCTAATTGTGCCCTGTGGATCAAACCTGGCACCCCTTAAACTTGGTTTAATGCACATCAGACAGCAAAGAGGTGGGATGGGAATTCAGATACCTGAAAGACTAAGTGAGAGTTGCTTTGGAGAAAAGGTAAGCAGATCTATCTGCCTGGAGAAGCTCTCACTTATCACCAGGTTTGAGACAAGGAATGTGTGATTAAGTTCCCTTGTGCTTCCTCTCCAAGGAAGCAAAGAAGGAAAAAAAAAAAAAAGCCACAATTACCCACAGCACTTCTATCACAAAAAAGCGAATGAGGTAACACACAGGTCTAGGCAGCAAAGAACAACTGAACATAAGATAGGAAATGAGAAGAGAATAACAGAAGCTGAGATACAGATTCAGAAACAGAAGACCTAATGAACAAAAAATTTAAAGTAACAATTTTAAAAATGTTTAATGTGGGATTAGAAAGACAATCAAACACTGAATTGCAAAATGCAAAGTCTTAGAAAGGAGATTCAGGAATAAAAAGATTCTTCACTAAAGAGATTGAAGAGATGTTGAATGAAATGAGGTCAAACATAGAAAGCACTTTACATAGAATTAAGTTGCTCAAAGAGAGAGCTTCAGAAATGGACACAAATGTACAAATGACCCAAATGGAAGTGAAATAAGATCTGCAAAAATGAAGAAACTCTGTAAGAAATATCACACTTAATTAGAAGAGGAAATAAAAGGACAATGGGTACCCAGAAGATGAGGGATAATATGGACAGAGATTCTATTCAGGGAAATAATTGAGCACTCTCAAATATAAGGAAATAAGTAAACATGGAGTTTTAGGAAGCAGAAAGAACATTCAAATTTCTAAATGCAAAATGACCTTAACCAAGACACATCAATGTTAAATCATCAAAAGTCAAAGAGAAAGAAAAAAAAAAAAGAATGTAACATATTAAAGTACACTGATCAGGCCATCGTATGATTTTCAGCAGTTTCACTGCAAACTAGAAGAGAGCAAAAAGGACCCACAATCCTAAAAGACAAAAAGCTACCAGCCAAGAATTTATCCTGCTAAATTATCATTCTGTTATTAGGGCAAAATTGAGACTTTCATGGGCAAACAAAAGCTAAAAAAGTTTACCATTATTAAATTTACCCTAAAAAAAGTGTTTACAGTAGTTCTATAAGAGAAACAAAACATAAAGTCTAAAGAAAAAAGAGAAATACAGAATTAGAATTATAATAAAGAATTATGAGACAATGAAAAAAAAATTAAAAAAGGAGGGGGAGGAAAGAAAGGACAGAACCTGTGTAGTTAAATGACGACAAGTCAATATATATAACTACCATAGTGACCACAAAACAAAAGTTTAGAATAGAGACAGAATATAAAATGAAGAAATAGAGACACACTGGGAAAAGACATCATAATGGAAAAGCAGAAATAAACAAATGAAAAATGAAAGACTAGGGAAATGAAACAATCAAGACAAAAGATAGGATGAGACTAAACAAGCCTCATACATCAATAATCACCTTGAATGTGAATAATCTGATTCACCAATTAAAAGGCAGATAATTAAAAATTAGATTAAAAGGTAACAGTTTGGCCCTCCCTGGTGGTGCAATGAGTTAAAGCACAGCATTATGAAGTTAACTGCAGCCAGGGAGCCGACCCACATGGCACAGCAGACCTCTCCAGTCTCACCCACTGCTCGTTTGGCAGTGTTATTTCAGTAGATCTGCCTGGTCTGCTTCCCATTCTGTCCCTGGTGAATTCTGTCATCCCCATACTTCTGGTCTGTACCCCAGTTCTTGTGTGCATAAATATCATTAAAAAAGGAAGTTATGTGCATTTTTTTCAAAAAAGGAATAATTAAATATTTATAGACAATATAATTTAAGGAACAAGGTACTGTAAGTAACAACCAGGAAAACACAGGAACTAATGTTATCATCTGATCAATCAGATTTTCAGCCAAAAAGTTAACCAGTTAAAGGTATCTACCACATGACCCAGTGATTTTCCTTCTAGGAATCTATATGAGGATCACAAAAAACCCATTCAAAGGGAAACATGTATTCTGATGTTCATTGCTGCACTATATACAATAGCTAATCTATGGATACAATCTAAGTACTCTGAAACAGATGAGAAGATCAGGAAGGTGTGTATATTACTCAGTTATTAAAAAGATAAACTCTTGCTATTTACAACAACATAGATAGAACTAGAAGGAGGTTTTTGCTATACAAAATAAGTCAGGAGGAGAAAGACAAATAGCGAATGTACCACTTATATGTGGAATACAGAGAAACAAAAGAAAGGGTCAGGCAAAGCAAATAATAAAAACCTTAAACATCTGACTGTAGAACGAAGGCTAACAGTGGGAAGGCAGTGGACTATGGTGGTGTCATATGTAGCTTTGGTAGTGTAGTAACACCAGAAGGGTGGAGATAATATACCTCAAAAACACAAACAACATGTAAAACAGTTACCTCAATAAAAATAAATAAAAACAAAAGAAACTGGAAAAGCATATCAAAAATAATTCTTAAGTCTCTGAAAAAAACATACTGGTTACCAGAGGAAAGCAGCACAGGAGCAGTTAAGGGGAGAAAGAGGATAGGTTATTCGCATGTGAGTTTTGATGGAGGATGAGGGAAGATGTGCATTTATGAAGGTATGAAAATGTATACCCAAAATTACATAGTAACAGCACATTTACAGGATTTGAGAAAAAACAGTAAAGGAATTTTGACATCAGAAGGATTTCTAATAAAAAGGTTAAAAGCATTAACCAATACAGTATCAATAATTATATCCAGATTTCTAAACCAAAATTTGTGGCCAACATAAACCATATGAAATCAACTTATTTTCCTTAAAACATGTTATCAAGGAGAGATAATTTTGACGATGTCTAAAATGTGATAAAAGTTCTCTAATAATTAGAAAAGTTCCAAAGCCATAAATCATTTTAAAATTAAATTTGAGGAATGTCAAGAGCCATATATCTGTGTATGCTGATGAATGTACTAGGTAATCTAACATTCAATTAGTTCCTGGAAGTAATGAATGAAAAGAGAACATTTAGGTCAAAAAGCAAGGGGCTGGCACAAATCTCCAGTGAAAGGAGGACTGGAGACTGACATTTCTTAAGGCTTGAAAAATTAATCATTTCTATCTAGGATCTATATAGAGACTGCTGTACTTGGAGGTTAAAGTGCTTTATATCCTATTCATTAGGGTATCCTGTGGCAGCTTTTATTTAACTATATACTATATGAAAATAAATGACAGCTGTCTGAATCAAAAATATTCCTTTACTTAAAAAAGTCTTCTCAATGCCATCATTAAAATTTCTAAATAGTAGACAACTTGTTTGCAAAATAAAATGGGGACATATTTTAGAACATTAGAGGATTTTTTTTTTAGTTTTTAGTATTTCCTATTATAGAATTTCCTTTTGTTTGATTTTACTTTATTTAGCAAGTAAATGATATATTCACAATTCAAAAGACTATTCAAATGAAGACAGGATCAGCTTGTATTATTCACTTTAAATTTGAATTCTCAAATGCTTATAATCTCCTCAAACATTACTGTGGTTAAAGTATATTTTGGATTTATGATTCAAAAGGGCTTTGCTATCTGACAAGAGCAGAAGCATATTAAATCTTTGCATAAAACATTTTTAAATTGGTTTGCATATTTGTCACTAAGCAATTATTATATCTTGCTTTTAACCTACCAGTTTCTAAATATTGCCTCTACCGTTTGAATCCTGATGAAGAAAAATGTAATAAAAAAATTATACTGACCGCAATAAGCTCTTCACTTAGTATGTAATGTTGAGAAATTATGGTATGGAGAATCACATATTTACTTTGCATGTGTAAACAAATCAGTTTTAACACTCTGAACCTGGGCATCCTAGATTTAAATGGCTTAAGTCAGCACAATGAAGTTATCAGCAGCCACTGCAGTAGGGGTTTGATACCTGGCTAGGGAACTGACCCATATCCTGTAAAAGATCTCTCCTGTCTTGCCAGCTGCTCCCCTCAGCAACGTATTTCAGTGGACCTGCCACTTCTGCTCTCTACTCTGTCTGATTAATCCTGACATCCCCATCCTTTGGCCTACACCACAGCTCTTTTATGCGCAAATAAATAAAAAATCATTTAAGAAAATTAAAAAAAAAACTCACTCTGAACGTCATTTAACTTATTTGCAAATGAGGATAAAAATAGTTCCAGGTATAATAAGTACCATATGCTCATTAAATTGCCTTGACAACTGTAACATATTATGTAATTATAAAGTATTGTTTATTTTTATATTTTGTCAGAATAAAAACTAGCTGATTATTTCCCCATCCTCTCTAATAAAAAGAGGAAAAGTCAAAAAGATACTATTTTAAAGTCAGAGGAGTTTGTTATAAATGGTTACAAATGTATAAAACATTTTCATAGCAACTGAAAAACATAGGCTAGTGATAAAATTAAAAGTCTTATAATCCAGCTACATTAGGTTTACTTCTAATGAAGGAAAGGCATATGAAGATTAAATATTAAAACATAACAAACAAAACAGTCACAGAAAAGGGAAGAACTAATGGTAAATTTTACAATTTCCAATTCTGAAGTCACTGTAGGTAAAAGAAGTCTAGTTTTAGAATTAGAGTCAGGGACAAAAAAAGGTTCAGAGTTTGTATTAAACAGTCATACTAATTAATCACTTTATTCTCTTAGCTAATTATAAAATATTAATGATGGTGATAAAAAAATAAAATGGTGATTATGTGTCAAACACTCCAAGACATGTGTGTCTTTGTGTATACATGTGTGTTTGTGTCTCATGTAGATCACAGTACATTAGTAACATAACTTTATTATTCTTACATTACAGGAGATGAAACTAAGGCACAAAGGGTTAAGCAGGTGGAGTAAAATCTCATAACTTACTTTTGCTAAACCAAGTTTACAGCCAAGACTTTCTGGTTCTTGGACTTTTGTTTTTTGTTTTGCTTTTAAGCTATAATAAAGTATGGCCTATGTGTATCACATTTACTCACCTTACTGTATAATGATATTTGACAAATTTACAAAGATACAATCATTATCACAATCATAAGTAGAATATTTTCATTAATCCAAAAAGATGTTTCATGTCTATAATGTAGTCTATCTTGAACCTACCATCACTCTGAAACTATACCTTTCACTCTGAAACTGTATCTGCTTTACCTATAGATATCTTTTCTGAGTATTTCATAGAAGTGGAATCATACATGGTAGTCTTTTGAATCAAGCTTTCTTTACTCAGCACACACTTTTTGAGAATAATCTCTATAATGCAGCATGCATTTATAGATTATTTCCCTTTACTTCCTAATAGTTACTCATCAGCTAGCAGGCATTTGAGTTTTATCCTACTTTTGGTTATTATAAATGTTGTGGCTATAGTCATTTGCTAAAAGTCTTTGTGTGGGTATAAATTTTTAATTCTCTTGGGTATATACCTAGTATCAAAGCTACTTCATATGAAAAATTAATGTGCAATTTTTTTGAGAAATTGTACAACTTTTTCAAAGTGGTCTAACACTTTTCATTTCATATCCAGTGATGAGAATTGCATTCTCCATATACTCATTAACACTCACATACAGCTCAAGATTTCCACCCTACACTCTATAGTCTTTCTGAAACTATGCACATGTCACTGAATATTGGAGTGGAAGACATGGAGGGAAGGGGACAGAAATTAAGCAAATGAGGAAATGAGGGAGACAGCTCCTATATATTTTCAAAGAAATTTAGTTTTGCTTCACTTCTCTTCTGCTTTAAAACTCTAGGAGTTTTAGCATAAAATTATTAAAAGCCTTTGAGGTTTTGGCATAAAATTGAGATGAAGAGTTTTTCCATATAACCTCTGTTCCACATAGAAAAGGTTCCCATGCCATAATTATTAGCATCCCATACATTTGTCACAACAGGTAAATCTACATTGATCATAATCACCTTACACCTATAATTTATATTAGGATTCATTCTTGCTATTATAGATTCTTTGGGTTTGGACAAATGTAAAACTGCATGTATTTATCATAGAGAGTAGATTACCCTAAAAATTCTCTGTGTTCTAACTATTCATCCCATCTTCCTCTATGATCTTTGGAAACCACTTAACCTTTTTGTAAGATTTACTTATTTATGCATGTAGAACTGGGGTACAGGCTAGAGGTGCAGGGGTGGTGAGAGGATTCACCAGAGACAGAGTGGGGAGCAGAACAGGCAGACCAATGAAGTATACTGCTGAGGGAGCAGTGGGTGAAACAAGAGAGGTCTGCTGTGCCATGTTGGTCACCTCCGGGACCAGGGTTCGAAATCTCAGTGAAGTAGTTTTGTTAGCTTCTTAGTGTTGTGCTTTTAACCCACTGTGCCACTAAGGAGCACCCAAAACCACTACACTTTTAATTGTTCCTATAGTTTACTTTTCCCTTTTCTACAATGTAACTTAGTTGACACAATATTGAGTATACTCAATAACTTAAGTATGTAGCTTTTTAGAATGACTTTTTCACTTGTTAATGTACATGTTCAGTTTCCTTTATAGCTTTTTAAGATTTAATTTCTTTCAGGACTTGATTTCTTTGTTGATCTAAATGATACCTTATTGTTTGTATGCATCACAGTTTCTTACCTACTTACTGACTAAAAGAATACTTAGTTGCTTCCAAGTTTTGGCATTATGAGGCCAAATATAAACATCTGTCTATGGATAACTGGATAAAGTTTCTAGCAATGTTAGATAAATATTATAGAGTATGACTGGCACACTTTATGGTAAGACAATACTCAATTTTTTGAGAATACACCAAACTGTCTTCTAAAAACAGTTTTATTTTTTCCTTCTATTCATATATTTACATCTGTAAACACATGAAGACATCTATCAATCAATGTATCTATATTTAGATATATGTGTAGATATATATTTGCCCTTGTCATATTGTATAAGTTAGGACTTTCAAAGGAAACCTAAAGAAACTGAAAGATTCCCTCTGGCTGTAGCAAGCAAAGAAAAGGAAATGTAGATCAATTTGTTAGCTGTGAGGAAAGACATTATTCCATCTACCTGAAGGAGTTAGGAGTTAGATTTTTTTTTCTGTTGCCGCCAGACCAGAGCTTAAAATCCTGATCTCTGACCATCTGAGTGTGTAAGTAGAAAATCAGTCATTAAAATCCTAATACATTCACCAAAAAGCAAAATGCACATAAACTCAGATACAACAATCTCACAGATAATATGTATGGAAAGATAGAAGTGATTCTTTCAATATGTGTTCAGAAGTACTTAGTGGGCAATGTTTGTAAAAAAACAAAAATCCCCAAATAATGAAAATATAAACATAAATGGTAGATTGGTTAGATGAATTGTATAAATCAGTACAGAGGAATATTCTGCATTCATTATAAAGAAAACATAGAATGACATGGATGAATATGTATAATGAGACTGTAAGCTACATTAACTAATAATAAAAAATTGTCTGAAAGTTTTATAATATGATACTTTAATAAGTAAATTTAAAGTATTTGCATGAAATCAAACATGCTTAAACATTTTCATGGAAAGAAGCATGAACAAAATAGCAATTAGCCTTAGGATAGGATTAGATTCCATAGTGGTCAATCTATACTTTTATACCTTTTATTACATTTGGAATTTTCCCATGAAATTTATTGTCCATATCCATTTAAAAATGTGACAAGAACTACTGGTCCATGTGTAACTAAGCACTTCTGTAGCTCTCCTATAAAGCTATCCTCCTTTGTTTTGTTCACCTTAAGATATACCACCTGGCCTTGGTCATGTATGCTCCTTTAGTCACACATCATTTAAAAGCAAAATTGCTTCCTCATCAAGTATGCCCATTCTTTAAATTTAAGTTTCTCAGGGACATCCCTTGATAATTTTGAACATCATTTTTACCTGAATGCTTATATGCAGTCATAATATTTAAACATCCTATTTTTTAAAAATTATAAACTATTAATTTTGTTTTGAAGTTTCAAGCTATATCTTTTCAGTTTTATATAGCTATATTAAAAACTGCTTCAAGATTCATATCAGTCATAATATTTAAACATCCTATTTTTAAAAAATTATAAACTATTAATTTTGTTTTGAAGTTTCAAGCTATATCTTCAGTTTTTTATAGCTGTATTAAAAACTGCTTCAAGATTCAGATCATAAACAGTATAAACCATGAAAATATACAATGCACCTAACTAGATGATGTCATCCTGATGAGGATGAAGACTATGATCTAAGAATCCTGCAATTACATGATAATATCAAGTAACCACTGTTAAATTGAGACCAATTATCTTTAGATAATGGAAGAATTATGTGAACAGTTTTTGATAAGTAATCCACAATATTATATTTATTTAAAATATTCTAATTAAAATTACAAATATTTTCCATATTCCTTGAAATTTCTTTAACATGAGTAAATTTATAGTAAGTAATCTTAGTGAAAACACAGCTAGTTTATACTGTTAAATTGTCAGTTAATTTACTTTTGCCAATATTAAGGCTGTTTAGGTAGTCACTGAATGGTTACTGAATTGAATTGAACTAAGAATAGTATAGAACATCCTAAGAGTTATCTCAGTGACCTGAACTCAGGAGTTGGTAGGTGGGTGGGTAGGTGAATAGGTAGGTTGGTGAGTGGATGGTGGGATGTATGGACAGATGGATGGATGATGGACGGGCGGACGGATGGATGGAGAGATAAAAATGAGTAAATAGTTGTTAAAGGAAACAGCAAATTCCTTTCAATTCTTAAATTTGTATTTGTAAACTTATATTTGTACTTATAAAGATCAACTTTTTTCCTTTGATTATATTTTTATAAAAGGAAGAAGCACTTAAAACTATCAGTTCAAGGTTATCATTTTTTGTTGGCCAAAGTACTAAATAAGTTATTTCTCTAGACACTTTTTATTACTTAAACATATAATTAATTTTCATATGTAAATATACTATAATATCTCACTTTGAATAAAAAGTGATTTTCTATTTACTAGAAAATCACAAGGTATTATGAAGTAGAAAATTACTGAATATGTATATATGCTTTGTAATAATAATAAAAAAAGAAAAGATAAATCCAGGCCCTCCCTAGTGGCACAATGGGTTAGAACGCAGCACTGCAAGCTGGAGGCAACCGTTTCAGTGCAAGTTCGATCCCCAGCCCTGGAGGTAACCACATGGCGTGGCAGACCTCTCCTGGCCTGACCGCTGCTCCCCTCAGCAGTGTACTTCCTCAATCTGCCTGTTTTGTCCTCCTACTCTCTCTCTGATGAAGACTCTCACCGCCCCTGTACCTCTGCTTGTACCCTAGCTCTGTATGAATAATTCTTTAAAAAAAAAAAAGATAAATTCTTGCAAACATCACAAGAAACAATAAAAATCACTTCATATACAAATAAAACATGACATTAAAATATCTAAAATCATATTACCTGGAATCAGTTCCATAATGATGTAAATTGGCTGTCTTTGTGTGCAAACTCCTATAAGTTTGACAATGTTAGGATGATCATATTGCTTGAGAATTCTGCATGAAAGAAAAGTATATGAATAGTTACTATTTAAATAATGATTTACTGATGATATGAAGAGTATAAATGCTTTGATAAATATAAGTTATTTTAAAATTTCAGTATGAATCATTATAATAAATGTGATGCACATGTTTAGAGAAATATTTGGTGACACAAATGACCCAATTTTCCTCAATTCAATTATATTTCATTTAGAAGTTATCATCTTCTCTGAATGACTAACAGCCATGCTAACAGAATTAACCTACTTAGTGCAACACATGTGGAACTTCTTTCAAAGTATCAGGTTGTAGCCACCACCACAAAAGTATAGCTAGGCAGTATTAGAGGGCAAAAAATTGCAAAAGCTAGAGTTTGATGCATTTGTTTTTTCACATACCTGACTTAAATACCTTAAAATGGGAATATAATTATTTCTCATAAATGTGATAGGATAATTTGTTATTTTATTAGATTTGGTAATTCCTTCATCAAAATGATCAACTTCAAATTGTAAAATTTCAAAAATATTTTTGAAAAGCCTATTAAATAATAATTGAGTAACAGATTTACAATACAAACTTAAGCTGAAGCAGAAAAGATTTGGTTTCAGATAAAAGCAACATCATTGGACAGTCCTAGAAATGGCAGACTTATACAAAGAACTGTAAACCTGAGTCAGATACCTCTTTACCCTGAGGATTTCTAGATCAAATTTTATTGCATAGTCTATTGACAAGGTTTTATTCATACTTTACAGATGCAGTCCTTTTGTAGTAGAGTGTAAAAAAATCTTATTTAGAGAATGATGAAACAAAGTTTATATAAATCTTTTACATGTAAAATTAAAAAAGGGATAGTACTAAAAAGAATGCTTTAGATTGAATATATATAATAATTTATATGAAAAGACAGACTGAGAAGAAATTTTAGAGATAAGAGAAATAGTCTGTCAATAGTTTTGAGGGGTTTAAAAGTTTAGAAAGTTTCATTTTAATCCAAAAAATCAGTTTTTCAGATGGAAAGTATTTAATGAATTTCACAAAACAGCCAGCATGAATGCAAATAATATTAAATAGCTAAATATATACCACTAGTCTATAAAAAGACACTTAGGAGTATATAACTTTATAAATTTCATTTCAATATAATTTTCTTACAAGCAGAATTAAAGCCTAATTAGTAATAAAATAATAACAAATTAGAAAATAACATTAAATATTTTAAAAGAATTTTAGATATAAATTTCTGCTTTAAAGTACCAATAAATTACTACAATGAGTTTATAAATTTCCTTTGTGAAGTATGGTGTAAAATACATGATAAAATATTTATACTGATTTGCCAGTAATATATATGCTAAAACTTCGTCACATAGATAAAATTTAATAACAATCTATTGCTATCAATATCCATTTTTCAATGAATGCTTGCTGTGAAGGTATTCTCTCATTGAGTGTCCTTTGATCTCCCTCAGAACTTTACAGAAATTGTCTTGATTAAAGCCACACTGTCTTAATTAAAAGTACACACTTATGTGCACATGCTCACACACATGTGCACACACACACACACCTTCCCCTGCAGCCCATTTGTACCACAAATTTATGGATCCAAGAATCCTCTTTGTCTGTTCAGCTAGAGTCAGCCAGCTAGCTTCCATCCCTGTGCCCATTTTCACTCTGCCCAACCACTGTTTCAATTGGTTAGTGTTTTGTTGTGTATATTCAATTTTATCACCAACAGAACAGCTTTAACTGGTTGGAACATTACATTTTAGCTAATAAAAAAAAAAAAAGGTCAAGGCAATCATCCCAGAAGATCGGTTAGTAAAAGAAACAATAATGCAAATTGTGGATAAATGGTAGATACTGAGCTGAAGAAATTTGAGGTTCTCAGAATTAATGCTAAGTACTTGGAAAAGAGAACCAAGTGATAATATCTAAGAGGGATAATATATCTAGATATGTATGTGTACAAGTTATAGAATTTATAACAGAATAAAGTAATACTTTTTCTATAAAGACAATTTCAACACTTTATTTCCAAATATATATGCATGTGCATTGTGACAAAAGGAAAAATTACTGCTGTATTTTTAAGACTTTAACACCTGCTAACTGCTTTTTGGCATCTGATTCTTCTTTGATTACCAAAATGATCTATAGTCAAACTCAAAATCATTTCCACATTGTGTAAAATGTTTACTTGAAGATTCTGAAAGTGAAAGTCACAATTAAGATAATCTTCAAACTCAATTTTAATGAACCACTTTTATAAATACACATTGTATATTACTTAGAAAAAACTCACTTGGCTTCTTGCAAAAATTTTATTTTCAGTTCCTGAGGAAGATCTTCTTTACATGTTTTAACAGCAACAGGAATTTTATCCTTTAATATTCCTTTATATACTTCACCAAAATTTCCCTGAAAATACAAAATCATTTACTGCTTTTGAGATATAAAACAGTCACATAAATATTTGTAAAATACAAGGAAAGTCTCTGATAAATTTCAAGTTTATCAAAGTACTCTGTTAGCTTTATTCAGAGTCTTAAGTGGAAATTAGAATAGAAATGTTTTGATACCAATCCTCCAACATAGAAACCATATGGGAAGTTGAAGTTTAAGGAATACTGAAAATAAAATAAAGGGGGAAAGAGAATACGCGAAGAAACTAGGACAAATCTCTTATTTTCCAAATGTTGATTATTCATCTGTAGTACGACTAGGGAGATGACTTTGGGATTGGGAATACTCAAATTAATTTTCTATATAAGTTAATGCTAATAACATTTCCAGATTCCAGCACCCCCCAAAATCTACCAAATACGAATATTCCACTTTTGGACAGTGTACATACTTTGGCAAATTTGTACATTTCATTCCACTAGTTTCGTTCCACTAATTCTCTTTACTCCATAAGCTCTAAAGTTCATTGGATAAAAATAATATTCTTTATTGTTTTTAGATAAAGCAAAGATTCTCTGAGGTGACTGTAGGTATTGTGCCTCACTTGCCAGCTGAAGAGTATGAGAGGGAGAGAACAGAGGAGAGGCAGCAGAAACACGGCAGGTGGAGGATGCCACAGCCTCTGCAGAAGTTGTCAATCCCTGACGGTACCAGCAAAAAGCACTGACCCAAGTGTCAATGTCACTGTAATGAACTGATTTTGAGCAGATGTATTATTAATTTCCTAAAATTAGTCTATAAGTAGCACATAGTTTTACTTCATATGTTTTTGGTATGAAGATAATTCATTTTTCTGTTATAAATATAAAACTAAGTACTACAGATATTTGTAAGGTTAAAACCTATTTTTAGTATTCGTTTTTCTTTGTATGCATATATATTTTTATATAGCTATGCTGATATTAGTAAACACTGTATTATAAAAAAGTTTAAGTGTTATTGTTGAGCAAGAAGTAACTGAAGGAGGAATCTGCTAGAAACTGAGTTTGGGAGTTCAAAGATCAATGCAATTCTTATACAACAGATCGGGATATATATATTTTAACTTATGACTAAGATAAAAATCTTATTTCAGCTACTAAAATATTTTAAATATTGTTTTAGTACTTTACTTGATTTCACTGTTTTACATATTTTATTTAACATTTGAAGTATACTTTGATGTTTAAAATTTGAATTTAACATTATATATTTTTAATTGCAGTAACAGTTTAAAACACTACATAATGTTTCAGAAATACAATTTCTTATCTCAGCAACATTAACACACCATACCCCAATATCAAGTGTCCAGTCATAATCCACCATTATCTAATTGTTCCCCTATACTTCTTCCCACTACCTTCCTTCCCTGCTGGTAACCACCATTCTGTTTGAGTCAAGAGTTTTTGTTTTATTTCAGTTAGGTTCAACTGATTTTCTCCTCTTTATATACTCAAACGAGTTACATCACACAGTAATTACATTTCTCCGTTTGTCTTATTATATCCGTAGTATAATGCCCTCAAGGTACATCCGTGTTATTGTAAATGGCTATGTTTCATCTTTGCCATTACTCAGTAGTATTCCACCATATGCCACAACTTCTATATTCATTCATCTATAACTGGGACTTTATTTTGTTTCCAAATCTTGACTACTGTGAATAACGTTGCAATAAGCACAGAGGTGAATAAATCCGTTTCAATCAGTGTTTTCATATTTATCAGATAAATGTCCAGAAGTGGAATTACTGGCTCCTATGGCAGTTCTATTTTAAATTTTTGAGGAACCTCCACACAGTTTTCTATAGTGGCTTAATCAATTGGTATTCCCATCACATTCTCCATGTTCTTGGCAAAAATTATTTTTTGTTACTTTTTTATAACAGTCATCATAATAAATGTGAGGTGAAATCTCACTGTAGTTTAGAGTTGCTTTTCATTAATAGTAAGTGAAGCACAGCATCTTTTTCCCCCTTAATTGAGGCAACATTGGTTTACAACACTGTATGTGATTTAGTAGGTTAGGTTCATACCTCTTTAGACTTAAGTTACCACAGCACATCTACATTCAAAGTACCCATAGCCATTTACCATGGACAACTGGACACCCTCTCCTCTTTGGTCTCATCTTCACCTTTTCTCCCCTTCTGATAGGTTCAACTCTGAAGTAACATTTCTTGAATGTGTTTGATTTAGTTTGCTTCAGTCTGTATGACTTAGCATGTTTGTTTTTCATTTGTTTCTACATATTCCATACATAAATGAAGTCACGAGTACTTGTTTTCTCCTCCCAACGTGTTTCACTAAGCATATTCTTCTCCAGCTCCACCACTATGCTGTGAATGGCAAGTTCATCCTTTTTTAATAGCTGGTTAGTCATCCATTATGTCTATGTATGTACCACTTATTCTTAAATCCACTGCTCTGTTACTGAGCACTTAGTTTGCTTTCATAACTAGACTATTATAAACAGTGCAGCAATGTTGTATTGGCTATTTTGTGTTAATTGGGTAGATACCTACGAATAGAATTACCAGATTACATAGTCTATGTATATTTAATATTTTGAGAAACTGCTACTCTGCTTTTCATAATGAATGGAGCAGTCTACATTGCCACAAACAGTGTACAAAGTCCACATCACCACTAACATTTTTGTTTCTGGTTTTCTTGGGGTTTTTCTGACATGGGACATTCAAACTAGACTGAGGTGTTTTGTCACTGTGATTTTGATTTTCATTTCCCTGATTATATGTAAAGTTGAACATTTTTTTTCATATGCCAGTTAGCAATCTTTATGTCTTCTTGAAGAACAGTATATTATAAGCTCTGTGTTCATGTTAAATAGATTCAAGCATAGTGAACAATATGATTTTGGATACTAGTCTCTCATTGGCTCTATGAAACACAAATGATTTTGCCCATAGGGGTTTTTATGTTTTAATGATATTGTTTTCCCGATTCAGAGGCTTTTTATTATCATATAGTCCCATTTGTTTATTTTTGTTTTTTTCTTCCTTGCCATTAAATTAGGACCTCAAAGACATACTTGAGGTTAATGGTGGCTGAATTTTCTTCTATGTATTTAAATTCCCTGATTTGCATCCAAGTTTTTAATGCATATTGAATTAACTTTTTTGCATGGAATAAGAGAGTGATCTAGTTTCATTCTTTTACATGTAACTGTCCAGTTTTCCCAGCACCATTTTTCTTAAAAGATTTTACTTTCTCCTTTCTATACTCTTGGCCCCTTTGTCATACATTAACTGTCCATATAAATGTGGGTTTGTTTCTTAGTTCTCAATTTTATTCCATTGTTCTTTGCCTATGTCCAATAACACACTGTTTTGACTACTAGACCCTGGAAGTATAGTTTGAAGTTTGGGGTCTTTTGTGTTTCTATATGAATTTAAGTAACATTTTCTCTATTTCTCTAAAGAGCTTCATTTAAAATGGGCTTGCATCCAATCTATATATTGCTTTGGGAAAGATGGACACTTCTAGCAATGGTAATTCTTACAATCCATGAGCATGGGCTATCTTTCCGTTTACCTGTTTATTCTATTTATTTTATGTTTAATAGTTTTCTATTGAATAATTCTTGTCACTTTCTTCTTTAGATTTATCCCTAAGTAGTTAATAATAATGGAGGCTTCTGTAAGCAGGATTGTTTTCTTGGCTTTCTTTCTTTTCTAGTTCATTATTTGCATATAGAAACATAACAGACTTGCTTATTGATTTTGTAGCCTGCCACTTTACTACACCAATTTAGTGTAGGGTTTTCTATACATATTATCATGACATCTGCAGGAAATCATAGTGAACTTTTTTCCAACTTGAAAATTTGCTAGTTTTAGTACTGTTCTTTTTGATTTAGATCTTTTGCATTTAGGTAATGAGATGTTCTTTTAGCTTCATGTACTGTTATATTTAAATACTTTCCCAGATATTGGAAACTTTCTTTTATTACTTCTTTGAATGGGCCTTTTGTTCCTTTCTCTCTTTTCTCTTCCTGGAATACCCAGGTTGATTTTCTTAATGGTGTCAGAAATTTCTTAAATTCCCTTTAATTTTATTTATATATCCTTTCTTTGTTTTCTTGTACCATATTTCACTCCTATCTTCAATGTTACTGATTCTATCCTCCACTTAATTGTTCTATCTCCATAGATTTTTGTAGTTTTAATCTCATTTACTCAGCTCTTTACCTTCAGACTTTGTTACTTTATTTAAAGCTTAAATTTCTACCTTCTGTTCACTGATTTATTCCTGAGATCATTGTTTTTTATGAATTCTGTTGTTTCTTTTATTAGCTTTCTGAGTTATCTTTTATAGCTTTGACTTGTTTCTCTGAGTTCTCATGAATTATTTTCTCTTGCTTCTAGAGTTATCCCATACTTCTTTGACTTACTTTTTATAGCAGTTCTAAACTTTCAATCTGACAAGAGGGTATAATTTTTCATTTTTGTGTTTGCTCTCTGGAGATTTGTTCTTATCTTAATATATCATATTTTCTTTGGGTCACATATTTTCATCTGTTATATTTTTTCATCTGGCCATTTCACTACTTGAGGTCTTCCTATATTATATTAGCTTAAGCAGAAAATTAAGGGATTAAATTGTTTTAATTTTCCCACAAATGTGTTTGCGATTTTGATTGAAATTATTAATTCATTTATTCTGTATGTACTCAGACTTCTGTATGTATTCAGGCCTCTTTTGTAGTTGCTTAGTCAGTTCAGTGGGGAGGGGCTTGGAGGGATTTAGATGTTGGTATGGATGAACTATGGTGGAGGGAGTGTATGTTTGTGGCACTCTCGATATCTTTTCTTTTAAAAAAATTATTTATTTATGAATATAAGAACTGGGGTACAGTCAAGAGATGCAGGGGAATGAGAGTATTCACCAGAGACAGAGTAGGGAACAGAAAAGGTGAATTAACTCAATCCTGAGGGGAACAGTAGACAAGACAGGAGAGTTCTGCTATGACATATGAGTTAGCTTCATGGCAGGGTATCAATTTTTCCATAGTGCTGAGGACATGACCCTTTGTACCACCTGGTAGGCCACTGATATCTTTTCTTTCTAAGATTTGAGATGACAGACCTGGAAATCTTGTGCTGTCAGTGTGCCTTATAACATAAGTATCAGTCCTAGGAAATGGGAAAGTATAGTGCAGATCAGAATGTTTGCTCTGTTAATATTTTTACTGGGGATCTACTCAAAAAGGTTTCCCCTATTTCAAGGGAGCAGGCCTCCAAATAACTTCTGTTCCCTCAGCCCAGGACCTCTGGTTGAGCTAACATTGCTACTGCCAGTGTTTCTTTCTCTAGACAACCACAATTCCTAGGCACTTCTTTTCACACACATCCTATTCAACTTGAATATTCTCAATGTCAACTCTGTTGAAATCTGCACTGGTCTTTAATATCCAGGGGATAAAATATCCCACGGCTATTTCAGGGATTGCCTGAATAGTATCCTGCCGACTTAGAGCTCCCATGAGCTATAGCCTTTAGGAACCAGGCCTTGAAGCTGTCTTTGCTGGATCCAGTCTTTGCTGCTCCCCTTGGGAAGGGTTACTTCACTGCTTGCCAAGACCTGTCAGGTCTGAGCTGATTCTTGGCCTGGTTCTGGTCTCACTGAAGTCCACTGGGATGCATCACTGTGAAAGCTCTATTCAAGGACTGCCCAGGAGCTCACTGAAGCCTGAATGAATGTGCAGCATCTATTTCCACAGCATACGTGGGCTTACTGAATTCTGCTGAGCGCTACTGCCCATGGTGCTATTGCCAGGACCTGACCTGAAGCTCCAGAACATCATTTTACATGTCAATGATAAGTATGTTTTCTATAGTTAAATTCCTATTAAATTCTCTGTCCATTTTTAAATTGGTTTCTATGCTTTCTTTAGCTCTACAGAAGATACCTAGTTGGATGCTGTCTAATTTGTTTATTTATTTTTATTTGTATTGCTCTTGCAAGTGAAAACAAATATCTATATGAAAGTGAAAAAGTATATAAGCTATGCTGCCACCTATATTTTTCATGATTTTAGGTCTTATATTCTTCGTTAATAAATCTGAGTTAATTTTAGTATATAATGTAACATACTGACAGAGTTTTATTCACTTACATGTGGCCATCTAGCTTCCCAGCAAAATTTATTAAAGAGACTTATTACCTTTCTCCATTGTACGCTCTTGCCTCCTATTCAATAAAATAGTTGCCTATATATATGTAGTTTATCTATGGGCTCCTAATTCTCTGCTACTGAATTGTGTAGCAGTTTTTATTCTAATACCATACTGTTTTGACTAATGTGGCCATTTAGTGTAATTTAAGGTCATATAGTATGCTACCACCATTCTCATCCTTTATCTGAAGGCTGGCATGGCTATTCAAAGCTCTTTGCAATTCTATACAAATTTGATGATTTTTTGTTATGTTTCTGTGAATAGTGCTATTGGGTACTTAAATGGAATTATACTAAGTAAGTATATTGCTTTAGATTAAATGGTCATTTTGAGACTTGATCCTTCCAACCCTTAAGCATGATGTAGTCTCATTTGTTGATATTATTTTTTGTTTCTTTTGCTGTTAAGAAAGAAAATATTTCCCTTTATTTGGTGTCTTTTCATTTTTTTCCATCAGCATCTTTATAGTTTTTATTGTACAGGGCCTTAATTTCTGAAGCTTAATTTATTTCTAGGTAATCTTCATTTAATCTTAAATGATATATTTCTTTTATTTCTCTATCTGCCAGTCCATTGTTTTCCTACAAAAATGCAAAAAATTTTGTATATTGATTTTATATAATACAGCATTACTGTATTCATTACTTCTAACAGTTTTTGGTAGAGTTTTGAATATTTTATATACTATATATTGAAGAGCATCATTTCTAAATATAATATTCAACACCTAAATATTCATTTAAAATAACGACTGATGCTACTTTGAGAAAAAAAATTACGAATTGTCAACAAAGTAGATTCATATTCCTAAGAAAAAAGGAAAAGTTGAGTTTCAATCCTTCACTGCTTATTATATCAAGATTCCTAGACACACATAATTATACAATCATTTATTACATCTGAGATGCAGTTGAGAAAAGATATAATATACACAATTGCTCCTGGCTTCCATCAAACAATTATTGTTTAAAAACTTAACATTTTGGTCATCAGAAAACTTTTACTGGCTAACTTACTTTTCTCCATAAATATTTAGATTCTACCTCTACTATATTTTTGTCTTGTCCCTTTACATCTTGGAAATACCACCTGATTCACGATCCCGTTTTACAACTAACTTGATCTCATCTTCAGTCTCTCACTCTTCCAATCTATCCACCACAACACTGTTAAATTAATATTTCCGAGAATGCTTTGATTAAACTACTTCTTTATTCAATATCTATCCTTAAATTACCATCAATTTCTTAGCCTGTCCAATTCTTGTTATAGTGCCCAATGGTTACACATATTCTAAAATCAGAATGCTTAGAGCTCCCAAAACAAATTCTATGTCTTTATACATTTTCCCTCAGTGGAAAATCCCTCTACCTCAAATAAGAAAAGTGGTAACTAACTTTTAGTCCAATTCTTATTCCCCTCACTGTCATAATGATTTTCTTGATCTTCCCAAAAGTACATTTCCCATTATTGAATAGTTGACACTATTGTTCTTTTGTATCTTTCTAATGGTTTGTACCCTATATAAACAAATTTTACTACATATTATCCTTTGAAATGTTTTAACATTCATTCAAAAATCCATTATATGGAGTTCAACTCTATCAATGTTTGTCACCATCAATACTGAGAAAAGAGATTATGCTTCCAGACCCTCCCTGATGGCACAACTGGTTAGGATGCAGCACTGCAAGTACTACAAGCTAGCTGCAGCCACTTTGGTGCAAGTATGAACCCAGATCCCCAGCCCCAGAAGTGACCCACATGGTGCCAAGACCTCTCCTCACCCACTGCTCCCCTCAGCAGTGTCCTTCATTGATCTGCCTGTTCTGCTTCCCACTCTGTCTCTAGTGAATCCTCTCACTGCCCCAGTTCCTCTGGCCTATACTCTAGTTCTGTATGCATAAGTAAATAAATCTTTTAAAAAAGGGAGAGTGAGAGATTATACTTCCCAGAGTACCTCTTTTTTGTGCAAAGAGTTCAGAGGAAGCTTATATACCCATCATATAAGACCGTTTTGTCTCTGCTAATGGCCTTAAGTACAAAAGGCTAAATCCCATTATGTCTCATGTCTATGTTTATGTCAGTAAACATGAAGATATTGGATCAAGTTTAATCCTTACGTCCCTCTCTCTAAATCTCATTAATTACTTCATACTGCTATGTAAATCTCATTCTTTGACTTTTTCCCTTCTATCTGAAACTTCATTGTGCCTTCTTAATTCATATACCATCTTCATCATATAGCATATTTTATGCTAATCTATTCTCTGGCTACTTTTCTTACCTTCTGGTTTTAGTAGAAATTTGAGAATATATTTAAGTGAGCATGTGCCACTCCACCCCTCCAACTGCTCTGCAGATGAAATAAAACACTCTACAAGAATATTGTCACTGTTTTCAAAACATTTTCCTTATTGCTTTCCAAAAATTTCCAGTTTTGGAACCAAGTTATGAAACTGAAATTATTCCCCCCCCATGATTAAAAATCTGACTTTAAGATAACTAATAGTTTTATTCCTGCCTTAATTCTTAGCAAGTTCAATAGAGACTTACAGATTACTTCAACACTTTCAACTGTTTCTTAAACATCTCTCTTTCAGTGATCTTTCTACAATTATATCTTAAACTTTGACACTGCCAGTGATGCCATCTCCTCTATAATGTTGACTGATTTTCCTTAAAATTTAGGAACAAAAACCTCTTAATGCTAACCAATAGCCATATTACAATTCTTCAGATAATTTACATTCTCAACACAACAAATGGGAATGATCTTTATAAAAAGTGTGATCGTACCAGGGGTCACCAGTCCTGTCCATATATATTAAATGTCAGGTAGAGAAGATTACCTCCAAGGGCATACACAGTCCACCATACTCACTTCCTCTCTTATCATGCTCCTCTTGCTTTCTTACTTAGAGCCAAACTGTTTCCTTTGCCTACATATTTCATTTTCATCACTGTTCCCTCAACCCAGAACCCTCTTCCTCAGATATCCACATGACTAAAACCTGCCTCTAATATTTTATTTGAGAAACTATTTTAACAAAACTTTGCAACTCAGATAAATAGCACTCCTAAACTCGTTATATTTTTCAGAGCTTAGCGTCTTCTATCATTATAAAATTTCCCTTATTATGCTCACTTTAATTTCCCCCTGTTAGAGTATAAGCCACATGAAAGCAAATGTTTTTGCTTTATTCACAAATATTTGAGCACTGAATAAATATTTATTGACTAAGACGAAAGTGCCGAACTGTCCTGCTCCCCACTCCGTCTTTGATGAATCCTCTCACTCCTGCCCCTCTAGCCTGTACTCCAGCTCTATATGAATAAATAACTCTTTTTTAAAAAGTTCAAATTTATACCCTATAGTCTACAAAATTCAGAGTTCCTAAGTTTAGGAATCATGGAAAATTTCCTTTTACACATGTATTATCAAGAAATATACTACAAATATATACTCAGTATAGAAGTCATTTTCCACTCAAAATCATTAGCTGAAATTAAGATAGATGGTGTCCCTAAAATTTCAGTCTTTTGTTAAAAATAAGTAATGTCATTGTTGTTTCACTGTAAAAATTATTCAGGGAAATAGGCTTACTAAGGAGCTGAAGACTAAAATTCCTTGAGATGCTGTATTTTGCACATTAAACATAAAACAATAAAAGTTTTTCTTTAGCTAAAAACATTTTTACCTTACTGCTGCAAAAATCTGTCCTTTAACACATTTTATTTCAGGAAGTGATCTGATTTTAAAACTTATTATTAAAGGGTATTTTCATGGAAATGTATTTAATTTCTCTTTAAGAATTTTTGATTCAATCACTGCTACTGAGTTACTAGCTCAAAATAGCATTTAAAAAATAAAGACAAAACCAGCGTTGATAGCGGGTCTGATACGTAAGGGAGTAGGAAAAAAGGTGCTTGAATCTGGGGAGGGAACATGAGAGAATATGTTGAAGGCTCACAATTTATATGGTTTTGGGAGAATTATGGGTGCTACAAATGAGGAGAGGAACAATTACTGTACAAAAGTGATCAATGATATAACAAAGTTGTAAGCTGTAAAACATTTTTAAAAAGCTATAAATCAAAAAATAAAAAAATTGGTGAGCACAACACAGGAAATACATGCATCAACCTACTACTTTAACTTGAGATTCTTTAGAACTTGCTTAATAATTAAAAGTGTACTAGTAATCAAAAGAAATTGTTTTTTAATAGCAATCTAATAATTCAATTTGGAAAAGATATTTAGATAAGACTCATGAATTTCAACAGAAAATTTTTTAGACGGCTCAATAGAGAATTACTTTCTCCACAGACAATAGAGCTACAAAATGGGTGAAAAAAATGTTGACATTTGAGTCAAAAAGTGAAAGATAATTATTTTAATTTCTATTAGAATGCTAAGCTTTAAGTGTAATCTGTTGATCCAAAAGTTTATGAGTGAAAACTTCCCTAAATACTTCTTTTATATAATACTTTTCACAGAGCTTTATGAACTTAAACTCAGTTCAAAATTTCATATGAAAAAAGTCACTGACAATGAAGTTAATATTTACCCACTAGAGTACTGTAAATAAACCATTAATACAGTTGCCAACAGCTCACTTGATTAAATATCAAATATCTGCCATTATTTTTACACATGATACACTTTCATATGGAGTTTGAGTTAGAATAACAATGTATGACAACTTTTAACATGTTTAAGGATGATTCTTGACTTTTCCAACCAGAAGGATAGAAAGAACATCCATTATATAGAGCAGCCTTTTCTGAGCACTGTGCTAGCTACAAAATGAATATACTGGAACATAAGCATTGTACACAAAACTTTTAGATTAAAGTAATGTGCCCAATTTTGTTCTATCCAGTGATTTTTTTTATAAAAAATCCTGAAATTTCAAAGAAGAGCATTTTGCTTTTTCTGAACTAGTAATTATAATCAGAAACAAATTGAATAAGAATATCAGGTGCTTATTTAAACTTGTATTACCTCAATGTCTTTTCAAGTAGCAACTCAATATTTCTGAATTTACAATACAGTAATAAGATCATTATACCATTTAATTCTTTCAGAGCAAAATACTCGTAGTATTTTTAAAAGTAAAGAAGTATCCTTAAAGCTTTTAAAGATTTTCACACACTGATTTAGTGAGTATCATATATTTATAACAGATGTGGTATTGTATTCTTCTAGGTTAGTGAGAGAATGTGCCTTGCTATACACTGTAATATACAAAAAGGGAGAAAATGAGGACATCAACAGTGTTCACAATTATTATACAGACATTTGGTTAGTTAGCTCAGTTGATTATATACCTTTCCCAGTAATTCTCCCAATGTGACATCTTCATGATTGAGAATCCACTTCTTATCCTATGACAAAGGAAAATAATAAACATTTTTAGTCCAAATAAGAGTTCATTTCATATAAGATGTGTATGAGGCAGTAGGAAATAGAACTAAAAGGATATTTCATTCAGACCAATCAATAGCACACTAAAAAGTTGTAACCACAAGAAGCTATAAAGCAGATGTAAGAAACGCTACAGAATGGGATCTTAAAATCTACATTAAAGCAAACTTCTATCAGAAATCTTTATAACTGGAACAGCATGACTTTCCTCTCTCCATAAAACTTAGGTTGTATTATTGTCATTTCAAAAATGTGTTATCAGTACATGAGAGAATTTCATTTTACAATGCAAGCTTTCCAATTCTCACTTGATGACAGAGAATTATTTTTCTACTGAAACCATATTACTAAGAGTTCATTTTCCATATATAAAATGGTCATTGAGTTACAGCTATCTGTGACACAACACTGCAGGTAGTCCAGATTTTTCCCAAGTTATTTTTCCTAATACAATAAAGCAACAAATATCAATTACAACATGACAAGGGTACACAAAACCAATGATACATGCATATCATTATAAAATAGCAGGCATTATCTGATCTGAAGAACTAATTACTACTTAGGCAACACTATCATCTAAAGAATAACAGAAAATGTTACTTAATAGCTAAATATCACTTTTGGGTCAAATTTTTCCTCAGGTATACTATCAAAAGTTATTTTTCAAAGAATGAAGTCTAGATTGCAGGATTTATTATTTTGAAGTTGCAAAACCTATTTGTTGAGAGTTTTTCCATTCCAAACAATGGTAAACTGACAAATTCTACTACTGAAAGTCACTGAAAAAGTAGGATAAAATTCATAAAAAATAAAAAATCTAAACCTTTGCTTGAAAACTGAAGAATTACTAAATTAGTAAATAAATGAGAAGCATAACTATAAGGTAAGAAAAGGGATGGTTTTACTTTAAGTAATAGGCTTCTTGTGAAAGCAGTGGATAAGCGACCTGCCAAAGAGAAGAAGACC
>NW_004567108.1:61185345-61186469 GCF_000260355.1 Condylura cristata | reverse complement strand
TCGAGTATACTTACTCTAAAAAGAAAAAAATATATATTAACAGAAGTTCTTCAGCCAGAACGAAATTTGGGATATCAATAATAAAGTAATAGTAACAAAATAGTAAATAGTTATAGCAAAGAAAATAAAACTTTTCTTCTGTTGAATTCTTTAAAATGAGCTTAACAGCTAAAAGGAAAATTATAAAATATTCTCATGAGGTTTTCGACTGATGTAGATGTGAAACATACTAAAAATACAATAGACAGAGGTGTAGTGATAAAAGATTCTCAGTTCCACTTGAAGTAGTACAATATTAATTCTAAATTGTGAAAAGTTAAATGTTGGTTAATTCCTATAGCAAAGACTAAAAGAAAAAAATATAAAGCTAATTAAAAATTCAACAGAAAAAGTATAGTTTAGAAAAAGTATCCAAAAAACTCATAAAAAATTAAAAAGGAGGAAAAGTAGTAAAAGCCAGAGGAAACAGAAACACAGTAAAATGATGTTTTTGTTTGTTTGTTTATTTGTTTTAAGATTTATCTATTTATACATACAGAACTGGGGAATAGGTGCCAGAGGTGTGGGCAGTGGGCACCAGAGGCAGAGTGGGGTGAAAAACAGGCAGATCAGCTAAAATACACTGCTGAGGGGAGCAGCTGGTGTGTCAGGAGAGGTCTACCACCTCATGTGGGTCATACCACCTCGAACCCCTTACCCAGGGATCAAACTTATGATACAGTGGCTGTGATAGCTGCACACTACTGTGCTTTAACCTTTGCATCACCAGGGAGGGCCCATAAAATGATAATTCTAATCCAAAACATCAATAACTAAGGGTACCATTCAAAACACAAGAGCACCATTCAAATCACAAGAGTATAAAAAAGAATTTTAAAATGAGTCAATTATGTGGAGTCTAAACAAATGCACTAACTGTAATAATGTAGGCATCATTAAAAAGAAAATCCATATGAGGTGCAAATAAATATCACAAGAAACCTGCAGCACTTATAGCAATAGCAGAAAAGGTAGAACTTAAGAATAGGGGAAATTGTCAAAGACATAGAAAGAACATAATAACAAAAGTGTCATTTTATCAAGAAAACATATTTAACCTAAATTTCTAAGCTTCAACTCTAGGG
>NW_004567108.1:61182357-61183305 GCF_000260355.1 Condylura cristata | reverse complement strand
ATTCCAACATGTTCTGCTTTTCCTTTGCTACACAAAAAAGATGAGTCAAAGAATATTACATTTAAATAAAACTGAATCAACAATTTTATTACCTAAGTTAAATTCATTAAGTGTATCAAATCAGGTCATTGAACACAATGATGATATTAGAGAACATATGTTCATAGGGTAAGTAAGTGTCATGTAGTTTTTATCCTAGGTAATTATCTTCAATAATCTGTGATAAATGAGTGTTGTGTTTCCAAAGAACTAATCCATGCCAAATTGTAAAAATACCCTAGAGGTGAAAATTTTCACACACATGAAGTCTCATTCAGACATGTGACTACTATATCTAATATATAATGGATTACAAAATGATTTTACTGAATTATTGAACTTTAAGGTCAAGAAGGCACTTTTGAAAATTAAATCTTAGAAAAAAATAGATGAGGTTGAGGCAACTCAGGTTGGGAGAAATGGAAATTCTGCCTAACATACAACTTTCATGATCATTAGTAACATTTCTCCCAACCTTTTCTGTGAGTATAAGATTAACTCCAGTTTAATCAATTTCTAGGACTTCATTCTATTATCTAACGCTACCTTATATTATAATGTATAAGTAGCTGTCTAAATCTCCATTTAAAAGGCTCTACTGGAATTGGACATTATTTCATTCTATGGGTATTTGTGAGTACAATTTTAAAACATGCATCCATGCAACAGTTCTCAATCAAAGCTTTTGGATGTCTTTTTTGTTTGTATTCTGTTCCTGAAAATGTTGTAACATTCATAATTGGGTTACAAAATATGCAGCGCCAAACTACACAATGAAATAGGGAGAAATTTACTTAAATTTCAAAGGTAATAATTTCTTTAATATAGAAAAAAATAGTGAGCAATTTTAAAGTAAAATATGCTTAAGGTAAAATTAAAAATAGGTACTAAAATTATATGTATTACTGG
>NW_004567108.1:61178548-61181427 GCF_000260355.1 Condylura cristata | reverse complement strand
CAATAAAAAAGAAACTCTACTGAATACTGCCATTCACAGCAGATGAGAATTATGACTTTAGAAAACTGAAAAATTTCACTAGAAAACTCAGTGAAAGGGAACACTCACCTTTACCAACAAAACCAATGTAAAACTGAGCTTTTCTATCAAACTGTTCTAGCACTAGGAATACAAACGATGCATCTTCCTATCTACACACACACACACACACACAAAAACTATATACACATTCTACACACACACACACATATGTAAAAGAGCATATATTTTTTAAAGAAGTCTAAGCTTTCCACTGTTAAATGTTTAGTACTCCTATCATTTTTCAGACAAATTAATTTTCAACATATACATAGCAGCTATTAAATGTGTATATCTGCATGTAAGGTCAAATTATGAACTCTTACTGTTATTATGAGTAACAGTATATTGTAATCCAAACGTAGTTTTCTGAATGAATATACATTTCACCCTACTCCTATGCATGAGTCATGTTCAGAAATAAACAATGTTACTACACTCTGCAAACATTTTTTTTTCCAAACATCTTAATAGAATCATTAATTATGGTATAGGGAATCGTTTTTCTGTTTCCAGAATTTAAAAATTCATTTCAAAAGTGTTAATATGAATAAATTTCTAAGATAAAAAATTTAGCAGGTTATTGACATAACCATTTTTTTTCAAATGTTAGAGTTTTATACAAATTTCAGTAATATAGCCCAGTTTTCAAGAAAGGTATTAATAGCTGAAATGTTTTATACGTTTTTGTAATTTTACAGGCAATTTTACTGATAGCTGCTTAGTTAAAATTGGGTGATATGGTACATAGCTGATAATTACTATAGTTAACAGTAGAATCTGATGTCTTAATTTTAAACAATCTAAGCTAAGTAATAAAGATTGATACTCATTTAATTATTTAAATAAATTAATAAAATTGCAGAGCAATGTAAAATCACTTAACAAACATGCAATCATAATGATCTTTAGAAATAAGTTAGGTGTCATTCAAAATTTTCAATGATTTGTAATGATAAATATATAAGCCATGTATATGCTTCATGAATGTAGTTGAACATAGTAATGAACTTTAATGGCTGAGAATTGCTAATAAGTAGGAACTGCATAATAAAGGTAAGACTGAAATACAAAAGTATGAAAGTTAATTTTCTATTGGTTACTTCTTGTTTTTATTATAAATATATTTCTTTTAAAATATGTCAATCAAAATTGCTTGGTGACATTAGACAGAGAAAACTGACGCTAAACTGTACAAGGTAAAACCTGGATTTTTAATAACCTTGCAAGAATGAACGTACATAATCCCTTGACTGAAATGAGAATAAAATTGATGGTGATGTCATGGTCTAAGACACCACTAATAAGAACGTCAAAGGACAAATTATAGAGGTATATATGATAGGAAATTAGGTACTCTTATGAAAATTGGATGATACAGGATGAGACAGACTTTAATGGCCAGAGGAGTCAAAGAAATCACAATATACCATATAGTGGTCCAGCTAAGTAAAAATAATCTGTATTATTACTTGATTTATGTGTTAGGCTGAGAAAAAGAATTAATGAATAAGTTGGTGTCAGTGCCCTCCTGAGGAAACTTTTGAAGCTACTGAATCTGGTTCTAATAACTTCTGGTTATGAGGACACGCTGCCTGTTTAAGTTTGGATTTTCCCAGAAGCGGCCCTGAGGCAAGGATACAAACACATGTAGTTAATGTGTAAAAGGCAAGAAACGTAAGTAATGAAGTGATAGTGAAGTGAAGTCCATCCATTTACTTTTCTCCTGAGTGGAACAAACCCTGGAAAATAACACAAGTCATATGCCTCAGAATTAGTTCAGTCAGAGGTACTAGATGACAGAGTTGGGCTAATAACTTCAGTCATTTGTTTCCTAGTCCAGTTTTTCCATAAACTTTGTCTTTCCTTTTCTATACGTAAAAGTCTATGAATATTACACTTATTTATATCAGAGTTCTTGAGAGTCATTGGTTGAGACCTACAGGGTTAATTCCTGGCAGAGTTTTTAGTAGATTGAGCACAATGAAAGATTCAAGTGAAATTAAGTGTCACACTGTCAATGCCTATATGCAATTCCTTTATTATATGTGCATTCTAATCTTCCAAAGAAAGATTTCTAATAGATACGAATCCTCAAGATCTCCCTGTCCCTACCAAATCCTACCTCTACTAGAATAAAACTCTGCCTGACATTGCCTATTTCAATTATTAATCCAAGCCTCTCATATTCTCATTCAATGAAAGAAGAAACTTTAAAAAATCAGAGATAACAGTAGCTATACCTACTTGAATACAGACAAGAAACAAGAGGCAATTCTAGCTTAACAGGCAAACTACACAATATTAGGTTAAGTAAGCTAAACAAATCTTTAGTATCATATACAGATATTGACATTTGGGTCTTTTATATCATGACATAACTAATTATTTAGTAGAAATATTATTTTTACTGTCCTCAATCTGTGAGGGCTTTTTTACTTCTGAGAGATAGATTTCTGAGGCAGGAAAAGGCAAAAGCAGTATTTGAATTCCTATCTCTCTGACTGTTAAGGGATAATGGTAAGTGAAATAAGCCAGAAAGATAAATACCAAATGGTGTCACCTATATGTGGTGTCACCTATATATTTAAGCAAAGCATAAATTTTAAGTTCAAAACAAGAGATTGGCCATCACGCAGTTCTCAGTTTCAACTGCCTTAACCAAAGGGATATAAATCATAATTCCAGTTTTAAGTTCTAGTCCTAAAAAATTTTTAACATTGTATTATTTATTTGTTCTGTTTTCAGCAAAAAAATTGCCATGTTAATAAATTATAGATTGCTTTTCACTAACTGGATTT
>NW_004567108.1:61148334-61178448 GCF_000260355.1 Condylura cristata | reverse complement strand
TTCACAATTTTGAGTTCAGAAATAAGATCATAATAAAATCCTGAAATTGTAATCAAGTAAAATAGATTAATATAGTAAAATATGAATCAATTTTATATAACCTTTTCAAAATCTAGAATCTAAAATGACCCTATTTTATTTTTTAGAATACAATTTTCATCACATATGACAAATATTCCATTTACCATAATAATTCTCCATCATTTTTTCTATAAATTTATAGAAATCATTAAAAAACAAAGATAAAAAATTAATCCATTAGTATAAGACTTTGTACTTTCATGAAAATACTGTTCTTGTAACTTTCCAACTTTACATACCTATTAGTAGAATAGTAGGTAAGAGCGATAAAAATAACTGGGGAAAAAAACCCAATTACAACTTTAAAATGCTAAAAGTTAAATTTTAGAATTCTTTGTTCTCACAAAAGTAGATATTTAAATGAAGTGAGCAATGCTGCAAATAAACAACCTTCCCTTTGTTCACCTATGGAAGCCAACCAGCCAGTCAAACCAGGCTGCAGCACAGTAATCACACTTCTTGGTGGACTGCCACGGGGTGCAGATGGTCATTATTTATAGTGCCAATCAATCCTTGCCAAATCACTCTGGGATAGCTGTACATTCTGAAAGTTATCTATTTAAGGGATTTACGGGGGTACTGGGACATATTTGAAATTAGGTCAGAAACTGATAGGGTGATTAGGAATGTGATATAAATCAACAACTCACTTTCATTCAGTTCTTCAGGAAGAAAGTGCACCTAACAAAAATACATCTAACAATACTAATTTATTCCTATAATCTTCTCCATATTCAAAATTTAAAAAAAATAAAAGTTCTTTCTTCCACAGGGAAGATTAATTATATATTAACACAGTAACTTTTCTCTTTTAAATTTTTATTAAACAAATACAGGAGGGTTTTCTAACAGAATAATACAACATATTTCTAAGTGCGAGCTAATATAATTTAGGTCCCTCCTGAGAATTTAGTTACCAAAAATAGTAGAACTACAATCCTATGGACATCATCACTAAATATATGAGAGTAATCACTTCGTGTGATTGCCTTTTTCTTAAAGAAAAACCAAAACTTTCAACACTGATCTTTTTAAAAATTATATCTTACTATAAAAATTTAATATTGAAAACAGGTGAATTTCTGAGCATACTGACAACATGACATTTCAGTTTTTATTAGGAAGTCACAGGTTCAAGGTATAATTCTTGGAATAATTAACAAAATGTCACAATATAGAATATAAAATGATTGTCAGAGACTATAATTTTTCTACTGTTCACACTGAGAAATAATTGCTATGTCTACTTTTCTAACATACACAGGTTTTTAGTCAGTCTGCTTCATTACCTGCTCAACCTGCTTAGCACATTTGTTCAACGCAAAATCTCAGCCGTAGCATATTTTTAGATTCTAAGCAGTGTTCACAATTTGATTAGCTTTGCCATTTAAGTTATCAGGGTTGCTTTAAAGGAAATAAATCCTTATTGACAAGTACGCAAAGTACTCTTCTTGTGTGGAATCTGTTTTGAGAAGCTTTAAGTAATTGAATACTTGTTTAAAATGCCCTGTAAATTAATTCCAACTTATCTAAAATCCTTTCCCCCTAAAAAGTTCTTATTTAGGAAAGACTTAACTTATCACCTTGGGAAATATTTCATTACAATGTAAGCTATATAAAATAGTTTTTGTAGGCCTATGCTATACTTTTCTCCTGTCTTTCTTAAGAAAATCTTTATTTAAAATTTTTCTAATCAATTTCCCTTAGCTTCTGTTTCTATTAGCTCCAACTGAAAGAAAGATTGTATAACTCTACATATACTAATTTTTTCAACTCATTTTTATTATCTCAATTTTACTATGTATTATTTTGTTGTCAAATAAAACTCACAAGCCAACAATCATACCTTCCAAAGGAAGAAATGATCTTGGCATCTACCTCATTCTTCCTGATCTACACACCCTTTGCCCTTTAACATGTGATGCAATCACACACCTCAGAGTCTTGCATATGAATGTTTGTAGATGCCCCATTCTGCAAATACAACACATACCTGTATGTCCCATGAATTATCTATTTGCTACCTCCCAAATGGTCTACATTTGAATGAACGTAGGTTAGAGGTCTGGGAAAGTCATGGGGCGGGGGGGGGTCCAGGTCAGGAAATCTGAAGTCCTAAAGACCCTGAACTAGAAATAACTAGAATTATACAACCAGTATATGGGCACATATTCTGTGTGGTACAAATCCCTCCCCTGTAGGGAGAGTATTCCTAGCACAGTGCTAAATGCAGACAAAGCAGGAATGTCACATCATCACTTACTAAACTATAGAAAAGTTATACACTTACAGGGGCTGTGTCTAGCAATATCTGATATGTGTATCATAGATGTTTAATAAATACTGGATTATACTTCTAGCAGTGATATAACAAGACAATGTAACTTTTAGGGGAAAATCTACATAAGCAATCCTAAGGAGAGTAAGCACTTGCTTTTAAATAATCTCTCTGTATGACTTATAGTATAGGAAAAGTTATTTACCTTATAAGATGAGGTATATTGCTTGTCATGAAGCCTTAGTAATTTTTTAAAAAGTATTAACATCAATTTTGAGAGTCTTTTGTTATAAACTTAAAAGTTAGTAGATAAGGAGCAATTGGCTTACGTTTAAAAGGAAATACTCTGTATCAGCATATTCAAAGTTTGTTTCTAAAAAATAACTAAAATTAGAATGGTAAAAATGCCATGCAATTTCACTTTCTGAGTTAAAACTTTCATTAAATTACCTGAAATTTATTCAAATATACCACTATATTATGCACTTTATATTAAATTACATCTCCTTAGGAAACTTTACCATCTATAAATGCCTGATTTCAAGATTAAAAGAGCCAAGTAGATTCCACAGTAGAGATTCATTATTAAGGTCTCTGCTACCTCTTACTTAGGTCAAAGAAAACTTGAAGACCTTATACTTAAACAAATTTTAAGTTTTACAGTACTATTCCTGCTAAAAATCTGAATTTGGTAATTCAAAAAGCAATAGGACAGCACTGAATAAGTAAAAATAAAAATCATTTCTTTTTAATCATTAGGTGGGCGAAATATTTTGGCACTTGTGATAACAGATGTGTACAGTTGTTATACTAAAATTATTCCACATAACATATGAAGCAAAACACTCAAAATAATTTCCATTTAAGGAAGAAAAAAGCTAAAATGTTTCCTCAATTCCTAGGTACAGGTATTCCAGTAAAACAGTGATCTTTGAGGCCCTCCCTGGTGGTGCAGCAGGTTAAAGCACAGCACTGAGAAGCTAAAGCCACTTCTGCATGAGTTCGATTCCCGCCTGCCCCGGAGGAGACCACATGGCGCGGCAGACCTCTCCTGACCCGCCCGCTGCTCCCCTCAGCAGTGTACTTCGTCCATCTGCCTGTTCTGCTCCCCGCTCTGTCTCTGGTGAAGCCTCTCACCACCCTTGCATTTCTGGCCTGTACCCCTCAGTTCTGTATGCATAAATAAATAAATCTTTAAAAAAAAATAGTTAAAACAGTGGTCTTTGAGGGTAATATAAACTTCATTTCACTTCTTTTTTTCATCAAATTAAAGTGGATTATTTTAACACAGTCTAATACAAAATCAAGAAATAAACAGGATGTCCAGGATGAGCCAGTTAGTTTACTACAGCTATTCAAATAGTAAAAACAGAAAGAAAAAGGAAGGGTATGAAATCATCTACACAAGGTCTTTTGCTTGGCAAAGTAGCAGGAAACCAATTTTCAAATTTCATTAGAATTGAAAGCCAGAGAGTACTTTCTACATTTGAGCTTCTGGCTGCACAAAGCTGTAAAACAGTGCAAGGAAACATTCTGAGCCAAAAACTCACAAGGGGATATATATAATAGCTGGATAAACAATAATTTATCATTTTCACCCACCAAGTTCTCTACCCAGTAAAGATTTCCAGCAAACCAACTTTATTAATCTAAATTCCTACACGTTACAAAGAAAATTTAAACCTAAATGTAGTCATAAAACTTCTAATTTTTCCTCTCCCCTATCTTTTTAACTAATAGTTTGACAGAATATCTATCTTTTTCATAACGATGGAAAGATGTTGCTCATTGTTCTTTATCTTTGGGAGATTTATATTAGAAAATTTGATCTTATTTCTACAATTGCAGAAACCAGGAATGGACAAATTTATATTTTTATATAAAACTACAGTTTTATTGATTATTTAAAACACAGTTTCAAATCAAACTTATTCCACATGTTGGGCTTGCTCAAAACAACTTTGAGAATCTATTTTAAAAGTTCTTTTAGTACTTAAGCAGATTATCAAACTATGCTAGTAGAATTAATTTTCATAAAGTGAACAATTATAAATAAAATCTCATGGATGTACATGGTAGATAAATCAAATGTGTTAAAAAAAACAATTTCACTGCAAAGTAATAAGATCCATTTTATGATGACTAAATGTCACTCTGAAGCCAATAATGAGAAATAAATTTTAAGATAATTTTAGGAAAATTGATCATTATTAGCATTTTTTTCCTCCAAGAGCTTATATCATTATCATCAGTATTTTTGATTGTTCTTGTAGAAATAATTTTATTTATAACTATCAAATTTTAATGGGAGGGGGAGCCTCACCAGCTTCCTTTTAAGACCTGAAACCATAAAATATATAAAAGGAAAAATACGGGAAACAGTACATGATGTACATATCAGTAACATATTTAAAGACACATCACCTAAAACAAAGAAAGTGAAGGAAAAGATAAAACTCTACATCAATTAAAGAGCTTCTGTACAACAAAAAGAGACATAAACCAAAACAAAAAGAACCCCTATTCACTGGGAGAAAATCTCTGCACTCCATACAACTGATAAGGGACTGACCACAAAGATCTACACAGAACTCACATAACTCAACAAAAACAAAGTAAACAATCCAGTTAAAATGGGCAGAAAAAAAACCTCAAAAGACAATTCTTCAAAGAGGAAATGCAATGGCCACAAGGCATATGAAAAAAAATGTTCAACATCCCTCTTAATCAAGAAAATGCAAATTAAAAGCATAATGTGATACCACCTTATACCAGTAAGAACAACACATGTTAAAAAAAAAAACAAAACAAAACAAAACAGCAGCTACAATTGTTGGTGAGGATATGGTGTAAAAGCAATCCTCCCACATTGCTCATGGGAATGCAAGCTGGTCCAATCACTTTAGAAAGCCTATATGGAGGCTCCTCAGTCTACTTAAAATGGAGCTACCATATGAGCCAGCAATTCCACTCCTAGGGATCTAGCAAAGGACACAAAACACTAATACAAAAGAATACATGCACTCCTAAGTTTACTGCAACAGTATATGTAATATGTAAAACTTGGAATTAACCCAAATGCCCAAAAGATGATTGGATATATATACTCAGTGAAATACTACTATGCAGCAATCATAAAAGATAAACTAATACAATTCGCAGCAACATAGATGAAGCTTTATGGGGTTATGCCTGATGAAGTAAGTCAAAGGAAAAATAACAATACCTGATGGTTTAACTGACAGGAGGAATATAAGGTATCAAGGGAAAAATAATAATAACAGCAGCAAAAGTAAACAGACAACTATGAACCAGAGACTTTCTGCAGGATAGGGAAGGAAAGGAATCAAAGAAAGGGTGGGCAGATCACAGGAGACTATAGTGATGATGCACAGATGAATTGGTAGTGGAAATTCTATGGAAACTGTAACAGAAAAGAAAGTAAACATTATAAGAGTAAAATAACTAGATTAAAAATTAAAAAGAGGAATTCCTTATAAAGTTACATTTTATCAAACCTTTGTTTATTTTAGATTCATCTAGAGAACTTTGTAAAACAAGATAGGACTCACACTAAGAATTTCTGATTTTGGTATAGGACCAAGAATTTGCATTTCTAGTAATACTCAAGGTGATACTGATACTGCTGGGTGATGATCACATTTAGACAATGTAACTATAATACTTTAGTATTTACTTAGTACTTACTGTCTGGAAACTCTTTTCTAACTATTAATTACTTTAGCAAGTTATACTGGATATTCTAGATAACTTATAAATAATCCTGCAATTTGAATGTTTATGAAGACAGAGCTAGTTGAAGAATAAGAAATAGTAAAGTAAAAACTTTTCTTTCAATATATTTATTAGACCATATAAGTGAACAAGCCTCAAAACAAGTGGTAAACATTACAGATTTTTCCAGTTATTCCCAAATATATAAAGAATAGTTAAAATTTATTTTCAAAAAAGGATAGAGGCATTAAGTTGCTTTTCCAAAGAAAAACTTAACACCTGCATGAAGTACTGTGCAACATCACTAGTAATCAGGGAAATGCTTATCAAAACCAAAATGAGACATTATCTCACACCTACTAAAAAACAAGTGATAGTGGAATAATGTGGGAAACAGAGTATTTGTGGACTGTTGGGAAGAATCTGAATTGGTATAACAATTATGGGCAAAAAAATGTGGAGGTCCCTCACTAAATTTATGTTGCAATAACATAAAAAATACCACATGTGGAGAAAAGGCCAGTTTTTGAAGCCATAAATGATTAATTCAAACTCCTTAGAAAAGGAACACAAATGCCTGGTTTTGGTTTGTATCTTCTGAATTTTTATGTTTTGGTGTTGGGTAGTAGCTCTGATTTTTGTGAAATGCTTGATTCAATCTTTTGTGTTACATGGCTTGTCAGTACTGGTACGATCCAAATGAGCACTCAGAATCATGTTCTCGTGTTGATTTTCTCCCACTATTTGTTTTAGTAAGGGGCCAAGGAAACAGACTTACTAAAAGAGCAATGTGAGGAACTGCCATCTGCAACTTGAGGCCTTTTTAAAAATCCAGTTTCCTTAGGGAATATCAGTAATCCTTAAAAATGTTATGGGAAGAATTAATATAGCTATGAAATTTTAAAGAGTATGCCAGACACTGTAATATTTACATGTGCATGATTCATATTATCTTATGTAAATGTGTTATTCCAGTTAAATCCTGACAAACCTACAAAGCATCATAAATTCAGTTTACAGATAAAAAATTGAAATTTAGATTGATATTTTACCTATTCTGCATATCCTCAACATCAGGGACCAATATTTGATACTTAAGTACATGTTCTTCGTTAAAAACTATATTTAGGCCCTCCCTGGTGGCGCAGCAGGTTAAAGCACAGCACTAAGAAGCTAAAGCCACTTCCACATGAGTTTGATTCCCGCCAGCCCCGGAGGTGAACACATGACGTGGCAGACCTCTCCTGACCCCCCCACCCGCTGCTCCCCTCAGCAGTGTACTTCATGGATCTGTGTGTTCTGCTCCCCTCTCTGTCTCTGGTGAAGCCTCTCACCACCCCTAAGCCTCTGGCCTGTACACCCCAGTTCTGTATGCACAAATAAATAAATTAAAAATATATATATTTAAAATTATGAAAAGGCAACTAAAAAATGAAGAGGGTCTATAAAATCAGTTATCTAAAGTTCTCTATCATGTGTAATCTTTTTGATAAAGAATTGTTTTATTGCTATATCAGAGCCATATGAAATGAATTCTTTATCAGATCCAAATAATTATGTGATCAATCTGAAAACCAATCTGTTTTTAAAGGGGCAAAATAAAATGAGAATAACTTAAGAGTTAATATCTTTAGTAGTTTCTCAGATAACTTAAAGCAAAACAATATAAAATGAAAACATCCTTGACACCATTCAGTTCATTGTCAGCCAGGATTTCTTTTTCAAAACAATATTATAAGAAACTACATTGAAATAAATGATTTAATTGAATCACCGGCTGCATTAACTTTGATTTTTCTGAGGTAATGTTATTTATTGGTATTATACCAAAAGCCCAAATAAAACCCCCAATTAAAAAGGAAATCAACAGAATGGGAGAAATATTTGTAAGCCTGTGCCACATAGAGACTTAATATCCCCAATATATAAAGAATTGTTGAAATTCAATTTTAGAAATCTAATTTTACAAATGGGTAGAGGAATTGATCATTTTTTCCAAAGAAGGACTAACACATATGAAATACTGTGCAACATCACTAGTAATCAGGGAAATTCATATCAAAACCACAATGAGACATTATCTCACAACCACCAGAAAATAAGAGATAGTAAAGGTTTTGAAGGATGTGAAGATAATAGAAACTTCATAGATTGTGGTAGAATGTAAATTGATATTCCAACGATAGAAAAAATTTGTAGGTTCCTCACTAAATTAAAAATAGGACTACTATTAAAATTCAGTAATTCTACTTCATGATATAAATCTGATGAAGTCAAAGTCACTATTTCAAAATGATATTGTACCCACCTCAAAATGATATTGTACCCACCTCCCTGTTTGTAGCAGCATTATTTATTATTTACAACAGTTAACCATGAAATCAACCTAAGTGCCCTTCAGTAAATGAAGGGTGTATATCTATATCTCTATCTATATCTATATCTATATCTATATCTATATCTATATCTATATACATGGAAAAGGGGGACATTCTGCCATTTGTGACAAAATGATAGACTGTAAAGTATTTTACCAAGTGATATAAGTCAGAAAGTATGACATCATTTATCTAGATTACCTAAAGAAAGTGAAAATCAAAATGACAGATAGTAGAATGGTGGCCATCAGAGCCTGGGTATGTGTGTGCAGAGAAGGGAGAGCAGGAGATAATGTCATATATAGTTGTAAGTATAGAACTAGTAATTAAGTCCTGGAGTTAATGCAACACATAGTGATTACTGTCAACAGTATTGTATTGTAAACTTCCAGGTAGCTAAGAGAGTAGATCTTAATTGTTCCCACCACAAAAAATAATTGTTAATGACAGGTGTTAACTAATGCTACAGTAATCATACTGACACATAAAACTTATTAAAACAATAGCCTGTATACCTTAAAATTTCAAAATACTATTATAAAGTCAAAAAAATATTCCATACACTGTAATAAAGGGTTTAGTTTATCTTAAAGCAAATAAGTAAATAAAATAACTATAACAAAGTTAAGGTCAATTTTACAGACAATGACCCTAGATAGAGGAAAATTATCTCCTAGAAAAGAGAGTGGTGTCATTATTCAATCTGTAGTGTCGGTATTCAATATTTGGGTTGTTTTTTTTTTTTTTTGCCTCTATAGTGATTCTTTACTGGCTGTGTTTCAGCCCTCCAAGATGAAAATGTAACACTCAATCAAAGAGAGCCTCCAAAATCACAGAAGGTAAATCACTGGGAGCTATATTAATAGAAAGAAAATTTATCTTCCCGCTTAAAAATAGAATTTTGCTTATGAACCCAACTGATTTTGAATTGACATACCATTATGTTAATGGTACAGGAGATACAATATTACCTCCTGTTTCCCCTAAGCATGATGTGTTTATACTGCCTAATGCTTCCCACAATTCTCTGTTCATGTTTCTGTTATTTCACCTATTATCATTCTATTATAAATATCTGTTTAATTTTCAGGCTCCCCTGGCTGGCTGGAAACAACTTGAGGACAAACCTGTGTCTTAATCATTACTACTACTCCATTGTTGATCGTAAAGTGCCGCTTATGGGAATTTAATTAATGCTGAATACAAGAAAGAAAAAATATATGTTCCATTCAACCACTTTTAAGTTAAGCAACTGCCTCTCCATTGACATCTGAAGCAATTTTAGCTTATCTAAAAGTCAATTTTTAAAACAAAAATTTAATTGAATGCTACGTTTTACTGTAAAGGAAACTAACATTAGCATAGTTTTAGAAAGACTGAAGCAGTAAAATCATAAATGGAAGTGTTAACAGTGTGATGACTAGAGTTTAGCAGATGCTGCTTTGATAGAAATGCTACAATGCTATGTGTTAAAACCAAAGAGTTTATGAAATCATACATACACAAGATTCAAGATGCATATAGTTGTCAAACATAAGGGCAAATTTTTTAAGTCTGACATTTCTAAAGACACACATATCATGCTTTTATATTAACACCTACACAGACATTGAGAACACAATGTTCCTTTAAAAACAAACAAAAAAAGTTAAAAGATTATTTTAAAAAATCCACTCCACACTTTAAGCAATGTGAGAAAACAGTGAGTATTATGAAATCTTATTTCTAATGTCCCTTGTTTTCTGTCATTTTAAGTTCTGTCAAATATCACTTATGTAGTTTGTTTTTATTCAAAAACCTTATATTCTTAGATCTCTACATTATTTACCTCTACTTGGCATCAGAGAGGTCTGTTCAAAGATACACATTTTTGTTTTGATGAGACATTAAATATTAACTAAATAGGAAGTTGTAGGTTAGAAAAAATGCTAACTGTATCTTCTGTTAAATTATAAAATGTCTTTATTGTTTTTGCTTTTGCCAAAATGGAATGGAAAAAACTTACTGTGAGTAAACAGATTTAGCAGTAGTAGTGCAGTGCAAGTCATAAAATCTATGAAACTTCAAGGCAAGAGATCTTGATATTTCTACCTTCATCATCCTTCAAAATCACCTGAGATCAAAAGGTTCCAGAGGCTTAGCGCTGCAGACAAAGCCATTTAAGCTGTCTCTGCCAAGACTGTGCCTTTTTCAACTCTTTAGTTAAATGCAAACAATGAGTAAAGAAGTAAGGTGGGCAGAATTAGCTGGGAGTAGGTAGTAGGTCAGCAGGACTGTTAGCAACCCATAAAAGCATGAAAACAAGACACTCTTAAAACTCCAAGTTTTTGTGGAGAAATAAGAACAAATAAGTTAGAATAAATGCACTGTATGTTAAATGTTACATCAATTGTAAATGTTGTTTACAAAACTTTTCATTTACAAAAACTTTACCTTTTATTGAAAGTTTATTCATCTCATGTTTGTTTCTATCCAGACTAATTGTGATGGTCTCAAATAAACTTATACATAATTAATCAATCACCTTTATAAAAAGGGTGCAGATGAAACCATAAATTCAAACATTAAAAGGTATCGTGACTCAAACATATCTTTAAAGGAATAACAGGATAAAATATTAAAGGGATTAATGATAGGGATTAATGATAGATGAAATACTAAAAAAAAAAGATTATAAAAGATAATTATATTGAGAAACAAATTAAAAAACAAACACAAAGCATTAAGTAGAATTGATGATGCAAAACTGATTTTTTTGTTATGTATCTGGATTAGGAAGTTATAGTAAAATGTTTCTTCCTATTTATCAAACTAAAGTAAAAATATAGATCCAGATCTCAGCTCAGACAAGCAGATAAAAATTCACAGAACTGGAAACCATAAGAAACTATGTCCAATCCCCCTATTTATCATAAGATACAACTGTAACAAAAGCTAACAAAATGGCAAAAAACAGTAAGTATAGTAAAGATGTGGCGATATGGAAAACTCTTGCACAATAAAGGCCAAAGGCACTGTACATTGGCGAGGCCAGAACAGGAGTATAAATTGGCATAAATGACTGGGAAGCAACTTACATGCATGTGACAAAACTGAAGATGTGACACTCTTTTATCTTGCTATTCCAGTTTGAGGTATACATAATAAGAGAAACTCTCACACAGATATCACCTCTATGCAAGGAAACTCTTTATACATTGTGTTAGTGAAAGATAAAAACAAAACAAGCATTAAAAAATAAACATACACTGTTGGTGGGATTGTGCACTGCTCCCATCCCATGTAAACCAGTGTGAAAGGTTCTCAGGATATTAAAAATAGAGTTACCATATGATCTAGTAATTCCACGCTTAGGTATGGCCCAAAGAATTAAAAAAAAAAAAAAAAAAAACACTGATCCAAAAGAATACAAGTATGTTCAATGCAGCACTATTTCTAAGACCTAAGGTATAGAAATAAACCAGATGCTCAAAGACAGATGAATAGATTAGGATAATGTGGTATATACACATAATGGAATATTACTGAGCCATCAAAAAAGATAAAACTTACACTTGTTTGGCAAAAGGGATGGGCTGGAAGGGATTATGTTATGTGAGATAAAGAGAAGGATAAAGGAAAATACCAGGTGGTATCACTTAAAAGAGAAATACATAGAAACAAAACAAAGGTTCAAAAAAAAAAAATCAAAGCAATGACAAGACCTAGAGATCTGAGCACAGAATTGAGGATACCAGATTAGGAAGAAAAGAAGGGAATACAAAGTGGTAAGAGAAAACAAGTGTCTATGGTGGAGGACTTACTGCACTAGTGGCAGCTGTGGTGTGGTGACATAAGCTGAGTATGATTCTTATACACTTAATATATAATATAAAAGTTTGTAAACAATGTTAGCTCGGTGAAAAAAAATACATTATAAAATTAACATATTTAACAAAGAATTCATTAAGAGGGAAATGTACAAATTTTGTTATACCTGTAACATATGAAAAATTATAACCAAATAAAATAAGTAATCCACAAATGTAAGCAAATATAATTCAAAAATTGTAGCATACAAAAAGAAAGTTGCAGAATGATAAGTGACATTTACCACAATAAGAGACCTTGGTACAACAAAGGGAGTACCTACATTCCATAGAAAAACTGGAAAATACAAGCAGGTGAACTCAAAATCCTGACTTTTTTTCCCTGTTGCTTTTCTGTCACTCTTTACTTCAACTAAGGCTGTCAGTCAAGCAAAAACTGCACTGAAGCAAGCACTGCTGAAACGCCAAAAAACAACAACAAAACCTCTTTATAGACACGATAAATGGAATTGAGTACCACAGACATCGCAAAAAGGAGAGAGCTGTAGAAGGATATTCAATAATTTTGTGTGACAACAACACGACATTGGGAGGCATAGCTGAATGTCATTTCTAGACATTTCTGATTATTTTTCAAGGATGCTTACAAAGCAGTCTTCCATGACAGACATAGTTTCCCTCCCTGACTTGTACGCATGAAGATCTGATGCAAAGTTCCTGCTGCTTGCTCCCTTCTCTATCAGTCAAGCTTACAGAAGTATAAAACTGGGGTGCGAAGAGCAGACGGGACTATTGTGATGGCACCTGGGTGAAATGGTGGTGGGAAGTCTGTGGGGATTACAATGAAAAAATGCGCAAAATGAAGAATGATGAAATAAATAAATATAAAAGTGTGGCAAATGAACCAAATAGCACCTATGTGCTGCACTTAGGAATTGCTTGAATGCTTGAAACTGAAGTCTCAAATGGAACTTCAAATTACATGCAATTTATGATTCCACTTATACAACATCGTGGAAAATGCAAAATGATGAGGACAGGAAAAATGGAGGTCTGTTAATGAGAGAGGTTGATTACAAGGAGGTAGAAGAAAGCAACCTTTTGGGTTGTTTCTTAAACATTATTTTTGATAATAAATTTACCTCAGTTCATGTTATTGCTTTTATTTATTATCATTACTGCCTAATGTTCATTAACTAACCCCACACTATTGGCACAAGATGTGTTTAAATGCCAAACATCAAGTGCCAAAGTTTTGTCCTTTCATTCATCTTCAAAACCATTTAGAATATGACATTAAAAGTTTTATAATTAAGACAATTAGAGTTGGCTTTGGGATCAAATATTTCATTCAATTATTTAATATCAACAGAACAGCTTCATCCTGAATTTGAGGGCAAGAAAAGACAATCAGCCAAAGGAAATCTTATAAATGATTTAATACAATTAGATAACTGTAGTAAAGCTATAACTTGAGGTCTTAAAATTGTTTAAAAAGAATTTTCCCTGAGTAAAATATCAAGTGCTAAAAAAAACCCAGCATTTAATTAGCATTTGTTGAATAAATGATGAATAAAAAATGAGATCATAAAGTATAGGAAAGTGTTCATCTATTAGGAATTACAAACTTTGCATAAATATAACATTAAGTAGCAATCATGAAAAACAAGACCTCTTCTACCTCTCTCTCAGAAATGCTAACAGTGATGTTCAATTATCTCTTAACATTGTTTCTGTCACTGTACATACTTCCATATTACCATATTCATCATTTCATCAGTTGATATTCATCAATTCATTCACTTTACAAATACAAAGTACACAGTTATGGGGAAGACAAAGGTACAAAAATATACCATTCTTACCCTCATGGGTCTTACTGTGTAGTGACTGGAGTTTTATTAGTAGTATTAAACACATGACTACAGGAAAAGCTATATATTTTTCCAAACATGTATTATCTTACTGGAGAAATAGAAGAGATAAGGTAGAAATATTAGCATTTTATGGGTAAGGAAATAGGCTCAAACTAGTAAATGTATAATTACAAAAAGCAAAAAGAAAATGTCAAAACTTAAAGGATAGAGTGGGGAAATTGTCCTTGCCTCAAAGTTAGGGCTAGTTCTCTTAAGAAAAAATGTTTACAGTTTTATTTTCTTGGTCATTCTAAAATATGACTCACCAAAAATGAATAAATAAATAAAATATGATTCACCAGACACAGGCTTAAAAATTATAATTCTTAAAGAAATGAACTTTACTATTTTATTTAGAATCACTTCAGAGTGAAGACAGTGAATATACAGCCCATAAAAAGAGACAAAAAATAGTTCTCATGAATAATATCTTTTTAGGTATCTTTCTTTAAATTCTGAAACTGTGAAAACCAATTTTGGAACATCTACTTCTCCAAAAGCCATAAAATAGGAATTTTTGATCTCACTTAATTTTGATCATTAGAATGTTTTGAGATGATTAAGTTTTAAAGAGGTCATTGCTTACATCTCAAATATTTACCAGCCTATATCCTTATAAATGTGACTTATTCCCAAAGATAGAATAAATGTATTTTAACAAAGAATTTTGCACATTCTCCCCATCAAAATTAAAGAGATAAGGTGGTAGAGAATTTAAAGATTCAGGCCAGCCTTTTTATTGCCAATTACATTAGCATTCTCAAACATCAGGGAGGATTGGAATTACCTAGAGGAGTTACAACAGACAGCTGGACATCACTTTCAATTTCTGATTCTACAGACCTGATGGGAAACCAGAAAATCTGCATTTCTAACAAGCTCCCAGGAGATGTGAATGCTACTGTTCAGCATATATGCTTGCTAAACTACTACTGGTCTTAGACATAAACCTTAGGGAGATCTACAACTAGAAGTGGAAAAATACTTTTATTTCCAGGAGTAGTTCAATTTTGTTAGTCCTTAATTAGCATCACTGATGGTCATACTGGAAAAGTTACACAAAACTCACTATAAAGATGGTATCACACGCATGGCCCTCCTCCTTGTCACCTGGAGAGGCTGTATGCACAATGCATCAAAGCGTATTCTCAGAAGGCAAATTGCTTGGACTGGAATTCAAATCTGCAATTTAATAGCTATGACTTTTGAAAAAGTTAATTAACTTCTCTCTGGCTTGGGTTCCTTATCTATAAAAACTGGAAATTTTAGCATTCAATTCATAGAGGTTTTAATTTTAATTTGGGGGTTAAATTTTTGTTCTTCCATAACAGCACATGTTTCACTCATGCACCACCAAACACCCAATGCCTTTTTTTTTTTTTTAAAGATTTATTTATTTATTCGTACAGAACTGGGGTACAGGCCAGAAATGCGGAGGGTGGGAGGAGTCACCAGAGACAGAGCGGGGAGCAGAACAGGCAGATCGACGACGAAATACACTGCTGAGGGGAGCAGCGGGCGGGTCAGGAGAGGTCTGCCTCGCCATGTGGTCGCCTCCGGGGCAGGCGGGGATCGAACTCATGCGGAAGTGGCTTTGGTTTCTTAGTGCTGTGCTTTAACCCGCTGCGCCACAAGGGAGGGCCCCAATGCCTTTTCCCCCTCTACTTCCCTCCCCTTCCTTGTCCTCTCTCCCTGGTAAACATTCAATTCTTTCACAAAGTTCAAGATTTATTAATACTGTATTTGCATGTGTATATTTTTTTTTATTTATAGCCCAGAGATGAGTGAAATCACCTGAAGATTTTTATGCTGTTTCAATGAGGCTATACTTAGAACTACATGACATAATTATACATAAATGTTTATTAAATAAAAGTTGATCTCAATACAAAATTTCAGGAGATTTTCTATCAGATTTCAGAACTATGCACAGCTGTAATCTTGAATCCACTGCCTTTTATTAAATCAGAACTCAATTTCCAGCCTATATCCACTTAGATTTCTATTAAGTTTTTCTATACAACTATATCCTCATTAAATATTCTATTATGCTTTCTCTCATTATCCTCATGCCCACATTCTTACTGTTTAATTAAGCAAACATTACAAGTCTCCAAATCTTTTGTTGGACTGAAACACAGTATGTGTACATCACACAGCAAATAAATAAAGTTCTTGTTTTTTTCTTCATTTAAATGCTACAATTGTTAAGCAATAAAAGTAAACTAAAATAATAAATTCAATTACAAATTAAAAAAATCAGCTATTCTTTAGTATGTTGACAAAATCTATGCATTCATTTCTATGCATTCATTTCACATGTTGGGCCAAATTTCTTCTAGAAAAACTTCTCAAACCACACAGCTTTTGCTCTCTTAGCAAACATGTATTTATTAGTTTTTCTGTCTTGTCTGTGCAATAAAACAATGTAGGGCAGAGTTCACTTGTTTCTTTTGTCTCTTCCTATCATTCAGTGATGGCATTAGATCCACTGAAGATAAACAATGACAAATTCAGGACCATGGGATTCTGGTGACAATAATAATGTTTAATCTTCTGAAGGGTGTTCCAAAAATCACATTTACTTTTAAATGAACCAAATCCTCAAACAGGATTTCTTCACTATGACTTATAAAAGCATTCAGTGTTGTTGCTTAAAATTTTTTTGTTGAAAATGCATTTGTTATTGATATGGGAACTCAGTAATATTTAAGAATTGTATAGATGAAACCAAAAAACGGCAATGGAGAATGTCTGTATTATATTTTATAATAATATCCTTACATCTTTTCATGGTCCTCAATTTGATAAATATATATTGGGAAGAGTTATGCCTTTCTTATGTATTATTTCCTTAAGCTGGAAATTTACTTTATCTCATATAAGTATGGCGGTCCCTGTCTTTTTTAGGGTCCAATTTGCTTGTCAGATTGTTTGCCAACCCTTTTCTTTGAGTTTATTCTTATTTACCTGTAGAGCTCAAGTCCCAGGAGCAAATGGTTCAATAGTGAATTACACCAAGGCTTAAAACATAAACTAATTCCTGTCCTAATCTTCTCCCAAATATCAAGAAAAGGGAATGATTCCATAACATTTTATAATGCCATCATTATCCTGAAAGCAACAGCAGATGAAGTTATTAGAAAAAAAATAAAAAACTACACTTTTGCTGATAAAAAGAGATGTAAAAATACTCAACAAAATTTTAACAAACCTAATTCAACAATGCATTAAAGGATCATACATCATGACCCAGTGGGATTTAATCTAGGTATAAGAGAATGTTTCAACATCTGAAAATAGATTAAATATCAACCAGCACACCAACAATAGGAAATGCAAGATATGGTTGAATTAGCAGATATCATTTGATAAAATTCTACATTCATATCAACACTACACTTATAATAACAGCACTAAAAAACAACTTCCAAAATAGGAGGACAGAGGATCATACCTAATAAAGGCCATATATGACAAATCTGCAGTTAGTAACAGTCACAATGGTAATGGCTTGCCTCTAAGATCTGGTACAAGGAAAGGACGGCTACTTTCACTACTACTATTTAACATAGTACTGGAAATCCTAGCAAGAACAATAAGGCAAGAGAAATAAAAAAGAACCCAAACCGGAAAAGAAGTAAAATTATCACAATTTGTGGTTGCATTATAATTAATAGAATACCTTAAAGAAGTTAACTAAACACAGATATATAAAGGTTAACTTAAACATAGCTCTCTACATTAAAGTGGCTAATTACAAATCATTTTACAAATTTCAAGTGTCTTTCTATCTCCAAGCAATGAGATAAAAGAGAAAGAAATGAAGAAAATGCCATTTATACTCACATCAAAAGAATTATTCAGGGGCAAACTTAACAAAGGAAGTGAAGCATTTGTACGATGAAAACTAAATGACATTTTAAAAGAAGGCAAAAAGATACAAAAATATGGAAATATACTACCTCCTCATGGATTGGGAGGATTAACAATGTTAAAATGATCACCTTACCCAAAGCAATATACAGCAATATGCAATCCCTATTAGGCTCCAACTTCATTCTTCAAAGAAACAGAGCAAATAGTATTGAAATTTAGATGGAACCACAAAAGACATCTGGTAGCCAAAGCAATCTTGACAAAAAGAATAAAAGGACTGGAGGTATCACATTCCCAGATTTCAATCTAAACTATACAATTCAAATAATAAAAAGAGTAGTATTAAAATAAAAATAGACATACAGTCCAATAGAACAGAATTGAGAGCCCAGAAATAAGCTCACATTTACATGGAAAGTTAATTTATAACAACAACAACAGAAAAAAGGCAAGAGAATTCAACAGAGAAGGAAAATATCTTTAGCAAGTAATGTTGGTAAAATCTGGGTAGCCACATACATAAAAAAAGAAAATAGATCACTCTTTCACATCACACACAAAAATTAATCCAAAATAGTTTAAAAGACTCAGATGTAAGAATGGAAATCACAAAATACATAGAAGAAAACTGGCAAGGGTTCTATGGCACTGGTTTCAGTGAGGTCTTCATGAATTTGTGAATCAACAGCAAAAGAATTAAAAGAAAATATAAATAAATGGGAATATATCAAACTAAAGAGGTTCTGCAGAATGAAATAAACTCTTACTAATAGAAAAAGACAACCAACTCTATGGGAGAAAATATTTGTACACTTTATGTTAGATGAAAAGTGATATCAAAGATTTAACAAAGAACTCCTATATATTAATGAAAACAGATAATCCAATCAAAGATGGTCAGAAGTATACACACAATTTTCTAAAAATCTCTAGATGACCAACAGTCACATGAAAAAAAAAATGCTCATCATCATTTATCATAAGAGAAGTGCAAATCAAAACTATAGTGAGAAACTGTGACAATGATCCATATCAAAATTCCAGAAACAACATGTGTTGATGAGGATGTAGGGAAAAGGAACCCCTCTACAGTGCTGTGGGGATGTAGATTTGTCTATTTTATAAGAAAAGCAGCATAAAAATTTCCAAAAATGTTAAAAAGAGATCTACTATACAATTTAAAAATTCTACTGCTTGGTATCTGATGAATATAAAGTAGTTATTTAAAGGGATATATACCTCTTAAGTTCATTACAGAAACAACCAGAGTACCTAAGAAGAGATCTTGAATTAGAAAGATATGGTATATGTACACAGTGGAATACTAGTTAGCTATCAAAAATGATTATATTTTGCCATTTGCTACAGCACAGAACTGGAGATAATACAAAGCAAGTTAGAAGGATAAAACAGATATAAAGTCTTACTTATATGAGGAGTAGAGAAACACAAATGGTGTGCCAGGCAGACAAAATCAAACCACTAATAAATCCCTGAAGTCTGATTGTACCACTGAGGTTAAGAAGGGGGAAGAGCAAAATGTGAAGGTAAACAGTGATTTATGGGGAGGACTTTGGGTGCCTTTGTGGGCTACATAGTGTGGTAATACACATCTAGAATGATGTAGCCAATACCTATGAAGTATACACAGTGTTGTAAAGTAATGCAATTTAAATTAAAAGAAGTTGAATAAATTCATGTTTATCATCAAAACACACCTAATTTCTTTTTTACTTTCATAATGAATTTGGTATAATTCATTAGTTCCATCTATAAGCCATAGAATAATAATGTATCTCATGTTTTGTCCCAGGTTACACACATATCTGTTTAGTATATCTGTCTGTTGGGGACCGAGGCCGGCATCTTGAGTCTGTCAGCATCTTGCGCCATAAAAAGGTGAAATGGAGTCCGGATAGAGAAACATCCGGGTTGCAAAATGCATGTGGGAAGAACTCCCTGCCCCCACCTTTTTCCTTTTCCTCTTTCTTTTCTCGCCCACTTTCGCCCCTCGCGAGACCAACTGCCACCAAAACATGTTGCATTTCTATTGGCCTTCTCCCTTTCTGGCATCCCTCTCCTCTTGTATAAAGCTGAGATAAAAACCCAATAAAGAGTTCTTTCTTTGTTCTGCTACACGCGTGTGACTGATTCTTTTGTTTGCCGGACCTGGGGCCCCGACTCTCTGGCCTTGCTGGTCAAGGTCCCCCGCATCTGTCAAACTTTTATTTCCAAACAGAAACATAAAATAATAAATGTTAATTAATTTGTGCTATAGGAAAAAGGATGAAACAGTATCCAGATAACTGATTTTTAATGCATCCAAAGCTTCACAGCAAATATATTTTCACGTCTGTGAAGACAATACTTTTTAAATTTAATTATCTAAAATTTCATTGTATATCACTTAGCAAGTGACATTTTTATGGTACTTGATACTTTACAAAATTTTTTACTACCTTGACTTTATAACAACACCGTGAAGTAAATAAGAAAAACAAATTTGGTTTCAAAGAAAAAGAAAAAACAAACATATATGAAAACCAATTTTACCAGGACATATTAGTTGGAAGAAGTGTCATGTTGAATCAGCCTCAGAATTGCCTTTCTTGTATATTCAACTCCAAAAAAAGTAAAGTAAAACCATTATGGTAAGAACATTTCTCTAATTGCCTAAATCTCCAAATTGGACTTTCTACGAAGTCAATAAAAGAAATGCAACTATCCATATTCAAATCAATGATCTAGATCTGTCCAAACAGTTTAAAAAATACTTTGAGTCACACAATCCCATAGGAGCTGTTTTATATTCTTCTCAGCTTAGAATCTACAGCTAAGTCATGAAACAATGACACCCATAAGCGCACATAAGAAATCACTGAAGAGTTCCCCTAAATTGTGGTAATTGTAAAATATTTGCAAAGGTAATGGATATAATTTTCCCAATTTGGATCTTTTTTAGTTTCACTGATTCTTCCTTGTATGTGATACTAGAATAGTCAAAGGCATCTAGTTGCTACTCTAGACATTAAATGCCATACCATACCTCTATATTATTAACTATAATATTCCTAATAAAGGTAGTGTTTTCTGGACATTTTGTATACACCTGCATCTATAAGTTATGTCATCCTAAATTCTTTAAAATGTTTTACAAGTCCTATTTATTAAACACCTCTTGTGTGCCACCTTAAGCCAGTCTCAGGGAAGATAAAGTGCGTTTATAAACTCCTTGACTTCACAGATTGCACAACTCGAAAAGATATATAAAATAAAATAATTTTAATATTGTATAATAAGTAATATAATCATGCCTAGTGCAGAATTCTATTAAACGCATGGAAAAAAGCAAAACATGATTTGAACTAGTAAGGTTAAGAGCTACTTTAAACAGAAAATGATGCTCAAAATATATCACAGAAAAAGGGATGGTATTTCATATACAGAAAAGTGTGAAGTAGATCATATTCTGAAACATGAAGAAGACTGAGATAAATTGCAATTTTTAAACACCTGAAAATTAGTAGGAGAAACAACTAGAAAAGACTGGATCACAAAGTATCATTATATGATAGGAAGTTTCAACCAGACAAGTAGAAAATGTAGATTCATTCAAATATTTTAAGTATTTACATGACATAGCATAACAGTAGGGAAAAGGATCAACAAGCAAGGAAAACAACAGTCTGGCAGGGGGGAATATTGACTATATGGATGTTCCAAATATGTCTTATAATTTATTTACATGCTAGAAAGGATGGTATTAATGAAGACCAAGATTAAAGAAGCAGGAATGAGCTTCTGTTGGAATGCGAAGTGGAATGAGAAATGAAAAATATAATGAATCCACATTTGAATGTCAAGTTTGATACTATATAAATGTTTAATAAAAATGTTTCATATTTATAGATTCATTCTAGCAGGATGGTGAAACAAACAAACAAACAAACAAAACTCACAAGAAAGAGGTTATATTGGGTAGAGGAACTAGGATCAGATTATAGAAGAACCTGAATAAAGTATGAAACCTGGATTGATACCCCCCCAAAAAAGGTATTATATGTTTCTTCAAAAGGAAAGTGATATGGCATAATGTTTTAGAAAAAAAGATCCAGAAAAATGAGTAAATTAATTGCTTGCAATACAGATTTAAAGCAATGAAAATCCTATGAATAAGAAGACAAAAGGCCCAGAGAAGAAGGAAAAGAAGAGAGAGATCACTGTAGTAACCTATTCCTCAATCTCTGTTATCTGTCCAAGGGATCTCTTTTCAGGTATTTTCACATCTACCCTAAGCCTTCAAGAATTTTCCATACATGTTGGTGACTCCCAAATTCTGTACATTTTGCTCTTACATATATAATACATTAACATATAACCCAATATATATGAATATATAGTATATAAATGTAAATATATTAACATATGAAGATATGTATAAATTATATATACATTACATAAATACACAATGCCTTCCACAACAATCTATTTAAAATATCACATATACTTCATATGCCACATCCCCCAAATTTCCTCATAAATCTAGATTCAACCCAATCTCAGTTCATGACATGATGACCTAGCTGCTCAAATGACAACCTTAAAAGCAAACCTTAAATTCTACCTCCCACCAAATTCTTTGAGAAGTCTTGTTGACAGCAAACTAAGTTTCTCATTTTCTTTCTTTCTTTTTTTTTTGGTAAGTCTCAAATATACCTTTGCACATCCATTTTTACTTCAATGGTGCACTACTTGGCTTCCACAGTGAAGCCACAATCGTTTTCATAAAATGCAAGTGAAATCATGGATTTTGCTCCAAGACCAACCTTGCAGCACAAAGTAAATATTTAATAGTTTCACCGGTTAGACTCACTTCCTTTGTTAGTTTTTTATTGCTGTTGTTAACCAATCAGCACAAACTTAGTGATTTGAAGCAACCAAGTTTATCACTGTATAATCCTGGAAGTCACAAGTTTGAAATGTCTCTCTTGGGGTAATAATCTATTATTTGCTTTTTACCAGCCAAGGCTGCCTCATTCCTTGGCCCTTGGCTTAATGATTCTAATCACTACTTCTATATATTTTTTTTCTTGTAAGAATCATTGTGATTACAACAGAACCATCTGGATAATCCAGGATATTCTATTTCATGTTTTTTATATAATGATATCTGCAAAGTGTCTTTGGCTACATAATGGCACAAACTCACAGGTTCTGGGAATTAGGATATATACATATATATTAGACAGAAGATATTATTTGGCTTACTATGTTTTTTTTCCCCCCTGACTTGCAGTGTAATTCTCCATTCCAAGTGCATAAACCTAAACTTGCATAATCCCTAATTATAACAAAATAATTTTCACCCAAAGATCAGATGCATGTCTTTCTGAAGCTACGTGTTTTCACACCTTTCACCATTCTACCTTCAATATGAATATCCAGTTCACCAACATCTCCTGGAAGCTTTCCCTGAATTGTCATGGTAACATGGCCTTCTTATGTCCTCTAAATTACCATAAATTCCTCTAGAATAGGGTTTATCACCTCAATCGTTTTTCTTATTTGCTTCTCTATCCTCCCAATCAGATTCTCCTTTCTTTGTGTCAAAGATTGTGATAGCCATCAGGGAATCTTCTGTATTTAAAATGGTCTTTACAGTTTCTTCTATTACATAACAAGCACTCAGTGTATTGCTGAAAGCTTAACCGAAGAGCCAGAGACCTACTTACTATTTGTAAATTTCTAGACATGTTGATACAGTTATTTCAGATGGACAGAGATGACCTAGAAAGTTCACACTCAAGACTGTAACAGGAGTGGAGAAATTATTTTTCTTATTTTTTTCTTAATTTAAATATCTATTTACATTATTGCAAATTTTAAAACAATGTTTACTGACCCCAGTCCCCAATTTACCAATGCATTATCACCACAGTCCCCCACGTCTCCACCACTACAGTCTCCCTCCCTCTTTTGATACCTTTTTGTCCCCCTCCCCTGTAGGATATCTCTGGTTTATAATTGTCTGTTATTCTTTTGTTTTGTTGGGTTTTGTATTGTAATAACAATACAATTTTGCCCCCTATATCTTATCTGATTCTCTTACATTAGGTGTGGGGAAATACTTATTTGTTTTAAAGATTGATTTATTTATGCATACAGAACTGGGATGAAGGCCAAAGATGAAGTGGCCATGAGAGGATTCACTAGAGACAGAGTGGGGAGCAAAACAGGAGTACACTGCTTGAGGGGAGCAGCAGCCGAGACAGGAGAGGCCTGCCACACCAGTGTCACCACCGGAGCAGAGATGGAGCTTGCACTGAAGTGGCTGCCACTAGCTTGTAGTGCTGCATCCCAATCTGTTGAGCCGCCAGGGAGGGCCAGAGAAATATTTTAAAAGTTAATTTTAGAGAGGATTCAAATACTCTATTGACTCTAAGAATCCATTATTATGGACATTAAAAAACAATTCTTATGATCTCTAATGAAGTGATTCCAGGGAAACAAAAAGAAACAGATTTAACATTTAAAAAATAATATAGCATTTTTTAACAAGTCTTGGGAAAAATCACACCTTGATATCACCCTCAGATGATATCAGTCCATAATAGTGAAGGTCATGATTAGAATATGAGGGTCATTTACAGGGACACACACAGAAATTATAATTCATCTTCCTGTTTTTGAATCTATTTCTCATTAATTTAAATAGTTGCTAGTTATGGATCAAGGCTTACAGTATTATAACTTTTCTGTATGGGATTTTCTACTATAAACGTCATTTTTACTTCAGTTTTAAAATATACCAGCTGTTATATAAATAACAGAAGGAAGAACATAAGTTGCATTTTCTCTGTGGTTTATAATTTCATATGAATGAGGCTCTTCATTTAAAAATAAAATCACTGCAGATATCTTTTTAAGTAGTCCCTGGTCCTACTTTAAATGTTATTATTTTATTTCATTAAAATTCTTAGCATGCATATTTGGTATACATAAAGTAGGATGTGGAACAAGTCTTCAAGCCCCAATTAAATGATTACCACTAAGGAAAACATAGCAGAAAGAATACTAAACTTAATTCATCTGGTAAAGAAAATATCAGATTCTTTTAAAAAGTGAAAACAAGCAATATCCACTCGTGTTTCATTCTCACTTTTGAAATCTGTTAATACAGGAAAACCAATCTGTAAATAAGGAATATTAAGTATAAATTGCTTTACCACTTTAAAATCAATTAGAGCAAAGTGTTCCTGAAATGCCCAATGAATTTGGGAGTGAATCAAACACAGTTCATATTGGTATAAAACACAATTTACACAATGGGTCCATAAGAAATTCTTTCTGTACTTACATGTATTTATGAAGATTTCTAAGAGTGATATAACTGTATGTAAAATAACTTATAAAAGGGGAACTAAAATGGAATACATCATATTTCCAAAGGGATTAAATTCAGAAATTGAAACCATGCTCCACTTTGGAAATATTAAAATTTCCACATTATCCTAAAACAAAATAATGAATTATTTTGGTTATATCTTTCAAATAATACATCCAATATTTATTAAATATGCATACAATATTCAATTATTGAATTATGCACTGTGACATACAGAAAAGTAAGTGAAAGTATTTTAATTGTTCCCAAGCTTATTACTCAATGGGATATCAGAAATATACAGAAAACAGCAATAGCTGACTAAATAACAGCTATAACTACAGCAAAATTCAGTATCCAGATAAAGAGATTTTTATATACTTTCTGAATTAGTATATTAATTAATCATGAAAAAAGAAACTGCAAACATTATAATCAAAGACTTTCTATTACTGCAGATTCAGTATATAAGAACTGTATATTATAGGAACTGAGGGAGCCCAGTTCTAAGGAAAAGATTATGTATGTTCTCAGGAAGAGACTAATGAGCATGGAATAGAACAGTTTCCGCCTCTGTCATACTCTTTATCTACCCACTATATACCATTCTTCATCTGCCTTCTAATTAGGTGTACAATTTCTCCTACTTGAATTATACAGTAAAAACATTAACTGTATTCTACATCAGAATACTTTTGTCTTTTTCCTAGTAGGCACTTTTCTTATGAGATCTCATTATTTTTGTCTATTGGACTTGGAGATTTTTCAGATCAAATTTGTTCTCAATATGTAAGTTAAAGATTTAAAAAGTAAATCTTTAAAGGAGATGATAATCCATCAAATCATTTATAACTGATGAGTTACAAAATAAGCAAATTATTGACAATATGTGACTTTTTTTGACAAAGATAGACTATAACTGAAAACAGTACTTCAGCAACTTACTTTTCCATGTTTAGAATTAACACACGGGCTCTCCCTCCTGGCACAACGGGTTAGGACACAGCACTGCAAGCTAACCACAGCCGCTTCTGTACGAGTTCCATCCCCAGCCCAGAGGTGACCCACATGGCGCAGCAACTCTTTCCTGACCAGCCCTCTGCTACACTAGGCAGTGTACTTCGTTGATCTGCCTGTTCTGCTTCCCATTCTGTTCGGGTGAATCTTCTCACCACCCATGCACCTCTGGCCTGTACCCCAGTCCTGTATGCATAAATAAATAAATCTTAAAAAATGATAATTTACACACTTGGCATGTCGATCCTCTATGAATTTAAGCAATTATTGAATTGCTTAGGTATTTAATTCAAATGACATATTTATAAGTTTCCTGGGTACAATCTTTTGGCATTTGTTTAAACTTTTAAGTATACTTTATCCTAATTTCATTAATATTTTGATTAAAATCTTAACTGTAGACTTTTACTATTCTACTCACCAAAAGTTGAAAATGGAGAAAAACCTGAAGCAAAATGTTCTTTGTCAAGTTGTAGTTTAATATTATGCCATTGGATATTATAAAAGGACACTAAAAGCAGCAACTTATGAAACCTGTCCTTAAACTTGTACAGAAATGCAGTGAAAGACATTGTTACATTGAAAAACCCTATAGAAAATTCCCATACAATTTACTGGTACTAAAACTATGCTTTAAACAAATTAATAACCTTCTCAAATTTGAAATTAGTTAACTATTCCTCTAATGGTTTATAGCTAACTATCAAGCTTATCAAAGATATTATTATAAGGCTTTAATTACTTACATTTTGCATTTTATTTACTATTTTAAAATTTCCATCATTTACTTACATGTTCCTGTACTGATAATTTCTACTTCTACTTAGACATGATCTCACTATAGTTATTATGCAAGTTTTTTTTGAAACTTGAAAAAATAAAAGTTGATTTCATTCTGTTTTTCAAAGTACCATTATATGCTTTAACTTCTTTAAGCAATAAAGGAAAATATTTTAATAGATGGAGACTGAACACCATAATATTGAAAGACCACTGAGTTAATAAGGAAGTCAAAGAAGAAATTATAAAATAACTCAGACAAATGAAAATGAACATAAAATAATCCAAAACTTCAGGAGATGTGGCAAAAACATACTAAAAGGGCATTATATGGCAAGACAGGCCCATATCAAGAAATAAGAAAGGTCTCAGTAAACTTTCTTTCTCAATTTGAGAAACTAGAAAAAGAAGAACAAACAAATCCAAATGTAACAACAGAAGTAATTAAAATCAAAGCACAAGTAAAATAGAAATTTAAAAGTCCAAAAGATCAATAAAGCCATTCTTTGAAATGCTTCTTTGAAAAAAATAAGCAAAATAGAAAAACCTCTAGCACTCCTAACTTAGAAAATAAGGGAGAAATAGAATACAAAAATCAAAGAGTACATTCACAAAAGTGCTGCAGAAATCAAGAGGATAGTGGCTACTATGAACATCTAAAGTCTAATAAATTCAAAAACCTAAAAGAGGTAGGAAAGTTCTTAGAATATGATTTTACAATAATCCAAGACTGAATACTAGAAATAAAAGCACCAAACAAACCAATTACTAGCAAGAAACCCTCCCAACAAAAACAAGGGTCTGTAACATATGGCTTCCCAACCCCTCCCAACAAAAACAAGGGTCTGTAACATATGGCTTCTACTATGAAAACTTCAAAAACAACAATGCCTAATTTATTCAAACTCTTCCAAAAATTGAAATGGAAGGTATACTTCCAAATACCTTTTATGAAGCTAAAAGGTATCTGGCTTAATAACAAAACCAAATAGAGACAACATACAAAAAAAAAAAAAAAAAGGAAAATTATGCCACAATCTCCCTAATGAACACAAAAGCAAAATTCCTGAATAAAATTCTAGCAAAACAAGTTCAAAAATGAAGGAAAAGGATATGAACTTTGACCAAAAGAAATTCATACCAGGAAAACAAGGATGGTTCAATATCTGAAAATCAATCAAAGTAAGTCACTTATCAACAAAAGAAAGCTGAAAACCATATAATCATATCAGTACATGCTGAAAGAGTATTTTACAAGATACAACATAAATTTATATTGAAAATCCTAAAAAACACTGTGGATGAACAGATACACTTTAACATAGTGAAAGTCATTTATGACAAACCCATAACTAATATCATTCAAACGGTGAAAAGATAGTCTTTCCCACTAAGCTCTGATAAAAGACAAGAATGGCTGTTCTAATTGTTGCTAATCCAGACATCTTACCAAGACATAGACAAAAGAAAAATATAAAATGAATCCAAATTAGCAGACCACATGATAGTCTACCAGAAGCACAACCAAGCTTTTACAGAAAATGAATTGAAATAATACCTGACAAAGTGAGAGTGTATAAAATCAGCACACATAAATCATTTACTTTCCTATTAACAAATAATAAGCCAAAAGAAGAAAAAGCTAAGAAAGTGACCTCATTTACAATTATACCAAAAAAAAAAAAAGATTTAAATACCTAGAAGTAATGCTAACAAAAGAGCTAAATGGTCTACATTTAGATATTTATAAAGAAAACTATAAGGCAGTGTTAAAAGAAATAGAAGACACAAAGAAATTGAAAAATATTACTGCTTATGGGTTTTAAGAAGCAGCATTCCCAAAATCACTATCCGACCCAAAGTAATACACAGATTCATGCAATTCCAGTGAAATCCAGTGGCATATTTCAAAGAATTGGAGAAAATACTACTGGAATCATGAAAGACACTGAATAGCAAAGCAAGAGATCCAAGGTATCACACATCCATTCCTCAAGCTATATTATAAAGCCATACCAACCTGATACTGGAACAAAAGCAAACACACATGTCAATGGAATAGAACTGACAACTCAGAAATAAATCTATGTGTATATGGACAGTTAATCTACGTCAAAAAAGCCTGAAACAATGATAGCTTCTTCAATAATTGGCATTGGGAAAACTGGACATTACATGCAAAAGAACAAAACTGGATTAGAAATCTCACAACAGATACCAAAATCAATCGAAAACATATCAGAGACTTGAATACAAAACCCAAAACCATAAAATACACAGAAGAACAAATGGGCAAAATATTTCATCACAAGAGATTTAGTGATGCTTTCAGAGATTCATCGGCAACAGCAAAGGAAAACAAAAGAGAACATAAAACAGCTTGGGTTAATTCAAACTAAAGAGCTGAATAGTGAACAAAATAATAATTAGAATGAAAGATACCCTAAATGAATGGGAGAAAAAATTTTCACACAGTACATTGGACAAAAGTCTGATATCAAAAACATACAAAGAACTTATAAAACCCCACAAGATACAAAAGCAAATAAATCAACCAAAAGATGGACAAAAATACTAAACACTTCTCCAAAGAAGACATACAAAGAGCCAGCTGGTATATGGAGAAAAAAAATCCCATAAACACTTATTATTAAAGAAATGCATATCAAGACCATCTCACACCAGTGAGAATGGCTCTTATAGAAAAGACCAGAAACAACAAATACTGGCATGGATGTAGACAAAAGGGAACACACCTACACTGCTGGTGGGAATCGGCCTGTCAGCACTTGTGGAAAGCACAATACAGGTGTCTCAAAAATTAAAATGGATTTAAAAAATTCCTGGATGGAATCCA
>NW_004567108.1:61145722-61147835 GCF_000260355.1 Condylura cristata | reverse complement strand
GCTGAAGGGGCTTTTCCATGCTGGGTCTGCTCTGAATCAGTAGGGGGTTAAACAAAAAGGAACACAGAATGGGCAGATATAAAACACCTCTTCTTAAAATTTACCAAGTTCTGGGTTAGTGATGGCATCACTGAGTGCTGACCACCAGCTGAGTCACTGGTGCCTCTGCTCAGCTGATGGTGGAGGAAAGTGGAGCAGTAGCCACTTAAGCTACTTCCACATAAGTTTGATCTCTGCCTGCCTGGGAGGTGACCCACATGGTGAGGCAGACCTCTCCTAACAGCCCACTGCTCCCCTTAGCAGTGTACTTTTGTCAGTCTGTCTGTTCTACTCCCTAATCTGTCTCTGGTGAATCCTCTCACTGCCCCTGCACCTCTGGCCTGTACCCCAGTTCTGTATGCACAAATAAACAAATCTTTAAAAAAGTATAAGACAAAATGAAAAATTAACCCTTGATAGTGGACTACAAAACTGAGGTACCAAGAAAGAAGGGGTTGAGGTGTGATTAAGACAAAGGAAGCACAATGGTCTATGGTGGAATATGGGTCAGTAGGTAGTGAGTGCATTATGGTTATGATACTTGAGATAGGCATTATTGCCTCAATGAATTTTTAAATACTGGAAAAAGTAACCACAATGGACTATGGTGGAGGAATGTGGACATTTTGGTGATGGAAGGTATGTGGTGACCAAACCTGAGGGAGAAATCCTATACTGTCAAAATATTCAAAATGCTAATGGTGGATATTTTAGACCAAATTTTTTCTCCAAAATAAGAATTTTCATAGTGGAAACCTTAGTTGATATATTTACTTATTTTATTTTCAAACTCTAAAAAATAGCTAACTAAAATTTTAAACCCAAAACACTTTTTAAAATTGCCAGAACTAACATTACTCAAGGATTATCTGTAAAAGCACAGTTTGCTTAATGCCTTCAAAAATAATGTAAGTGAATGTGATGTTGAGATTTATGTGGTAGTGAGCCCTTAATCTGGGAAATCTAACTCTATATTCGGAAAAGTTAGAATGTCAGAATTAATTAATTTATCTTGTGGGGGAGAAGTGGAACATGAAAAAGGATTTTAGAAATCAAAAGATAAGGTTTTATGTAACTTATTTTGGTAGAAATTAATAGCACACAAACGTTCCCTTGAAATTCATTAGCAATGTTAAACATCTTTTAGTTTTAAGAGACATACTATATAAACTTATAAATTTTATGCAAAGTTTCTACTAATATGAAGTGAATTTCTTTTTTGGTAAATGTTATGAGACATTTCCATACATTAGCTTAGAATTCTAATCCTTTTCATAGGTTAACAACTGCTGTACTTTTATCTTTTTTTTTAATCTTTTTTTTCCCCATCATTTGCAAATTAATTTGGGGGATGGGTTTAGTAATATGTTATATTTTCAAATCAGTAAAAACTGAAAGGCAAAAAAAAGATCTTCTTTCTCTGATGATAGTGAAATTCATAAATGACAAACAACTGAGAAATTACTTATTAAATTAACCCAAATCTTTGTCGCCTTTCATTACTCTACTCGGTGGCTCCTCTGCCTTTGTCACACTATGCCTTAAAGTTCCTCAGCTAGAAAAGGAACTCCCATTCACCTCACACTTAGGGAGAACATTCAGTCAGTAAACACTATGGATCAACTACTTGAGAGTTGACATCTATGATTATCTGTAACTTATTTTTGCAACTGCTTCTGTATATAAACATCAGATATATGGTTTGTTCACATTTCTCCTGAATATTCATAAGGAGGATTTCTTTGAGCAGTACATTTACAAAACAAACAATTTCTCTCTCGCTCTCTCTGTCTCTCTCTCATACACACACACACACACACACACACACACACTAGCACTACCTTCCTCACTATGCTTAGGTCATTGGTTCCTTTATATGGGTCATTTTCATAGCATTTCTTGCATGATGACATAAAACAGAATAAACTGCTCAGTACAGTGAGCACTAGATAGAAGCTTACTCCAAAGATAAGTGAGTCACACATATATGTTTCAATTTTCTTCTTAAAAATTTAATTCATTTTTTTATTACAAAGTTTATTTTTACATCATTTTGCACATTTTTTTTTCCATC
>NW_004567108.1:61126059-61139482 GCF_000260355.1 Condylura cristata | reverse complement strand
TGTAGTAAGTGAGTCTATAGTCTGTTTTCAGTCCTCAATTCCTATGCAGGCTTGGACGCGGTGTTCTCGGCATCTTTACTCTGCCGCCATCTTCCGAAAGTATTAAAAATTTAATTCATTTTAATAACAGTGTTAAATGATGAAGGATCATGGGTATTAAGGAAAAGGAATCTCTTTATATAAAATAATAAAATGAAGAGGCTACATATATTAAAAAATGAGTTTCTTTCCTTAAATTCACATCTATCTTCCTTAAAGTAAACAGATTATTTTAGTCTATAAAGTCTAGACACTACAATCTAAACAGCTTTAAGAACACCGGCTCAAATCCTAGTTTTGCTTCTTATTAGTTGTATTATCTTGTCTAACCAAATCTTTTTTGATTTTAAGCTATCATTCCTCTTTCATTATATTGGATGGAGTTATAACTCAATATTTTATGAGACAGCAAATATTTATTTCATAGAAATAATAAAGGCCAATGAGATTAATACATATAAAAACCTCAGGAAGTACCTAGCAGCTATCAAAGAATTAAATTTTTCACAAATACTTGTTAACTACCTATTCTGAGCCAGCACTGTTCTAAGTGCGGGGATATAGCTGTACTCGAGTAAGTACAATTCTGGCCGTACCTAAACTTACATTTTCACTGGGGGAGAAAGAAATTACCTAATGTGATATATAAATACAACCTTCAAGAGAAATTAAGATATTCAAGTGATGAAATAAGAAAGTGAGGTATTATTTTACATTTGGTAGTCAGAAAATACCTCTCTGATGACAAATTACTTCAACAGAAACTAAGTAAAAAACAAAACAAGCCAAGTTCACATACAGATGATGACAGGATAACATTTTTTATGACAATGTTTTTCAACACATAACTTTATACTGACTAGCAGGGGCAATGCAGGAGAAACCAATCAGTGGATGTGACTAGCTGAGGCATTCACTAGCTTTATAAAAAAAGGTTAAATATTTCTCTAAATTTAAATCATCTAGTTTTCTGTACCTCTGAGATAAAACAGCAATTGCTTTGGCCATTACATCCCTCAGCTACACATTATAGTGATATACTTACATTTTCATGGGTATGAAAGAAATAAGTGGGAAGAGAGGAAGCACGTAGTTAGAAATTACATCAAAACTGAAATAGTATTCTTTATAAGCTACAAATAAAGTCTGGCAAGATGGAAATTAGATATTATATAGTCAAAGACATTAACTCCGTACACAAATCAAATCAAGAAGTATATTCCAATCACGAGAATATAAAATAACTTTTTAAAGGAAGATGCAGAACAGATAATATTGCCAAAGCAAAATCTATATGAAATGTCCTCCATTCATAATTATCTAAATTTTACAACCCCTGCATTGTGATTTTCTTTTTAAAAAATAGCATGGTTCTTTAAATCAGGTGTATAACAATATTTACAATAATATGAGTTTATAGGCATAGTTTAAATATCAGTACTTTAGATTAGGTTAATAGTCATACAGATAAACATTAAATTCCTACCTCATAAAACAATGACAGTTACTCCTTAATATTCTATATCTTTCAGTTTACAGTAATTTTCATAGCTAGTGCTTGAAAATAATGAGATAATCAGCTCCACCGGCCAGTGTTGGGAACTTGGGAAAAAGAAAATTGTGGGCTATATTACAGTCAGATAATCTATTCTGTTTGTCTAGGCTCATTTTGTCGAAATTTTTTATATATGGAAAGTTATAGATTTATTTGAAATAATATATTCCTACTAAAGTCCAGGAATGTACTTTTATGTGCCTCTTTAATCTTTTGTCTCTCAATATAAACCTTGCTTAGCAGGAAGACAATGCAAATGTTTGGTTGACTTGGGAAGCCTGATAGCAATTTTTCTGAAAACCAACTGCATATCATCTTAACCTACTATGGGTAAAAAGTATCCTGACTGAACAGAATTTTTTTTACTACTGGGAGATACTGGAATTGAAAATCATAGTTTCCCAATGGCAATTAAGTATATGAAACTCTAGTCATTTGAAGTGATAGGAGGAAAATAATAAGAAAAGATATAAGAGAGCCTCTACATTTGATATGTGTATCTGAGTATATGATGATATCATTTACTAAGAAAGAAAAAATACATTTTAAAAGTTCAAGGAGATAAACTCATTTTATAGCAAGAAGTTGAAAAATCTTAGCTTTGGGAAAGACATAAATCTGAGGCTGAAATATCAAAATTCAAGTCATTTATATAGAGAGAGTAAATAGAGCTATGAGAAAAGATCACCTTTACTAAAGAAAAGAGCTCTTAAAATTATGAAAAACAATCACATTTATTATCTTGATGAAAAGGATTTATTTTTTTAACCTAGATAAAAAAATATGACAGGTGATCTGTTCAAACTAAAGAGGAACCACAGAATTTTTTGTAATTAAAAGAGGAAGAATAAATAGAAAAATATTAACAAAGAATGAGCCAATCTCATCATTCTAGAAAACTGCAAAAAGATCAATTCCTTATTCACAGGATTGGTATTTAGCTAGTGATTGTCAAGATGTTCCCTATGAGGAATATAAAAGTTCAGCCTCTCATGAAAGACGGACTGATATTCAAGTACAAACAAAAATATTATGTTCAAAATTAATAAAGGAAAACAGCAGTATTTTTTAAATGTCTATATTTTAGTGTGTTAGGAAAAATGCTTGCTTCATATTAAAAATTATCCTTACATAAAATCAAATCAGCCAACATTCACATACCAGAACTAATGGTATCCTATTTCTACACTATTGTTATAGCCAACGGTCCCCAAAGGAAATAATTCTTGCCAACTCAACCCAATGCCTGAAATGATAAAAGTATTCATACGCTAAGCTAGCTCCATTTTTCCATTTATGCCTAGGCCCACAGGTTTTTCCTTGCGAACACAAATCGCCCTCCTACCCATTTAAAAACTTTCACAACTCGGCCCTCCCTGGTGGCGCAGCAGGTTAAAGCACTGCACTAAGAAGCTGAAACCACTTCTGCATGAGTTCGATTCCCACCTGCCCTGGAGGTGACCACATGGCTTGGCAGACCTCTCATGACCGCCCGCTGTTCCCCTCAGCAGTGTACTTCGTTGATCTGCCTGTTCTGCTCCCCACTCTGTCTCTAGTGAAGTCTTTCGCCACCCCTGAGTCTCTGGCCTGTACCCCAGTTCTGTATGCACAAATAAATAAATCTTTTTAAAAAAAAAACTTTCACAAATCTTTTAAAGCACTGAAAGCAGTGTGTCCTACAATAGAGCACAAAGGTAAAAATTACAATCTTTTACCAAGAAAACTGGTTCCACAGAAAGGAAGTTATGACTAATACTAACTGCCCTTCATTTCAAAAGTAGTTCGGCTTCTCAAATTTTCAATGTTTTATAATATATTTATTGCAAACTTAATATCCAAAAAGAAAATGCTACTTTACTCATAACTACTGGATATTTTCTCTGGTTCTACATCATGGACTCCTCCACAAATAAGCCTTATCTTTAAAAATAAAAAATGAGGAGAAAAAATGCCAAGTTATTTATAGCCTAGCAAGTACTGAATAAAATAGTAATCTATCTAAAAGAAATGATGGAAATTCCATGGTTCAATTTTATTAGTATTTCCAAACTTCCATGAAAGATTTAAGAATTTTGCCTATTGTGGAAAATATTAACTCAGAATATTCTTTAAAACAACAACAAATTACATATAGTTTTTGTATACACACACACACACACCTACCTTTGGAATAGGATTTAGCAAAACTACACCTGATTTCTTAGTGATGACTTGTTTTGTTGTATAGTGATGATCTATAAGTTGAGGGATATTTGAAAAGCCAGTGCCTTCAAATCGATACAGATTCTGGAGAAAGAACAATAAAATAGAATAAACATGAAGACATTCCCTCAGCAAGACTTCATTCAACAACATTATATTCCATTAAGAAAAACTATTGCTGCATAACAATGTAAACACACCTACCACTACTCAACTATATAATTTCAAATGGTTAATATATTTAAAAATGCAATTCTAATGCACAAAAAAATATAAGAAGCTTTTGTAAATAAACTTAAGTCAGAGAAATTATTTCTATAGTGACTAAATGTAATTGAAATTGTTCAAAAAATTAAGAAAAATTAACATACAGACATGGTATGTATTTTGCTAAAATCATAAACAAAAGAAATAAAGTGGGAAACATTTGAATTATGGAAAAAGAAACAGATTTACATATGTTTACATATATTCTACTTGACATAACTTTCCATATCAAAAATAATGTCAAAATTTTGAGAAAGCATATCCAATATAATAATAAATATTTTAAGAGTAGTATTCCATGCCTTAAGTGCCTAGTGCTGTCAGGTGTCATGCATTCACTTCATTTCTCCACTTCATCTATAAAGGCACAGAAATAGTGCAAATGATTGATGGGCTGATCATTGACTTAAAAAAATTAATTCTAAGGATCATCATTTCCTACTTATCAACAAGTATTAACTATTTTTTTATACAGGGGTTATTCACTTATTCTTTCATCAAGATTTTATCAGTTGCGAGTTTACTTTGATTTCATATCCTTTGGTATCCCTCTGGTATCAAAAGCTCGCATATGTATATACAGTTTATATGTATAAATACAGATGTGAATGTGCTACATTTTAGGAAAACATAGTATTTAAGAAATAAAAACTTCCAATATTATCTAGATTTTTATAAAATTCACATTACTGGAATAGTAATTTCCCAACTAAATGATAAAACACTCACTGCTCCTTTTCCTTAGTATAGAAAAAAATTATCAGAATTGAATTTATTTATAATATTTTAATTCAAATAATAGTTCTATTTTATTAAATGAGAAAATTATGCTCTAGCTTTCTTCAACTCAGAGAAGTTTATGACAATTAGTTTAGAGCAGTTATTAATAAATTACCTAAAGAATTTTTGGGTTTAAGTGCCCTCCCTTGTGGTGCAATGGATTAAAACACAATACTGTGGAAGCTAGTGCGCTTCAGTGTTAATTAAATCTGGGGCCAGGGAGGTGACTCATATGGAGCAGCAGACCTCTTTTGTCTTGCCCATTGCTCCCCTCAACGGTGTACTTCATCAATCCACCTGTTCTGCTCCCCAATCTCTCTAGTAAATCCTCTCACTGCCCTTGTACCTCTGGCCATATCCAGTTCTGTATGCATAAATAAGTAAGTCTTTTTAAAAAAGAATTTTTGGATGTAGCAGTCAGATCTACTATGATATATTAGTGATAACACTCAAGAATATTTTACTCTGCAGATATTAATCTGTTGTTATTTGTGCAATAAACTAAGCAAGTTCTCTCACGTCTATTTAGTCAGTGATGAAACAAAAAATCATTTGAAACTTCTTTGTTCATTATGGCACAATGTACACACTCAAGATAACTTTACACAAGATAACTTAGAAATGAATACTGGATAACCTGTAACTCACCGGAACTCAAGCCACCAAAGTACAATGTTCAATAAAAAGTTACTCATCGGAGGACATTCTCACAGAATAAAATTTCAAATTGGCAACTAGTGTCATGTTTTAATAAAACTTTAATATAAATCTAGAGTAGTGAATAAAATGATGACATTGAATTTAAGCATATATCTAGTTTTCAACTGAATTTTCTGTCATTGACATTGTAATCATACTGGACTGATACAATGAAGAATAAAAGAAACAGAGCTTACTTTATAGACTAAGACAAAATGATTCTTAGCAATTATATATTTTTTAAAAAGGTATATTTATTTATTCCTATTCCTGGGTACAAGTCAGGTATGGGGGCAGTGAGAGGCCTCACCAGAGACAGAGCGGGGAGCAGAGCAGGCAGATCGACGAAGTACACGGCTGAGGGGAGCAGCAGGCAGGCCAGGAGAGGTCTGCCACACCATGTGGATCACCTCCTGGGCTGGGGACCGAACTCGCACTGAAGTGCCTGTGACTTGCAATGCTGCGTCCCAACCCGCTGCGCCACCACCAGGGAGGGCCAGCAATTATATTTTTTTAGCAATCACTCTGATAACAATGTAGCTGTAAGAATCCTAACACTATACAAACCCTATCAACTCACTTTCTTAAAGATGGAGAATTAAAATGACAAATCTAAAAGCAATGCTTAAACTGTATGCTTATAAAGTTTAGCTAAAGCGCTAAAAGGTCAAAAATAGTACAATCACGGGCCCTCCCTGGTGGCGCAGCGGGTTAAAGCACTGCACTGAAAAGCTAAAGCCACTTCCGCATGAGTTCGATCCCTGCCTGCCCCAGAGGTGACCACATGGCGTGGCAGACCTCTCCTGACCGGCCTGCTGCTCCCCTCAGCAGTGTACTTTGTTGATCTGCCTGTTCTGCTCCCCACTCTGTCTCTGGTGAAGTCTCTCACTGCCCCTGAGTCTCTGGCCTGTACCCCAGTTCTGTATGTACAAATAAATAAATCTTAAAAAAAAATAATAGTACAATCATAATATGGCACTGAAATAAAAACAGACAAATAGAATAGAAATGAGAGCTCAGAAATAAACTGCAAATATGCAGTTTATCTATGACAAAGGAGCCAAGAGTCTACACCTGAGATATAGGTGATGCTGGGAAAACTGAACAAACACAGGCAAAAGAATGAGACTAGATAACCATTTCACACCTTAACAAAAGTTAACTCAATAAGGATTAAGGTCATGGGTTCTTAAGGATTAAGAACCAAAACCATAAATCACATTGAAGAAAAAGTAGGCAAAAAAATCCATAATATTCATTTCAGAAACATCTTTGGGACTTTATCTTTGGGAATTTGCTTTAAAAGAAGCAAAAGCAAATACAAAAAAATGGTATTACAACAAAGTAAAAAACATCTGCACAACGAAATAACTATCAGTGAAACAAAAAGACAGCCTATTAAATAGGATAAAATATCTGTACATAACACATCCAAAAGGGCTGATATTCAAAATATATAAAGAATACATGCAAATCAACAAAAAGAAAGCAACCCATCAAAAGTGGGGGAAGGGGCGGGGGGGGGGGAGGAACAGCTAAACAGCATCTGGTTCACCAAAACACACATGCGGAAAAGTCAAAAGGCACATGAAAATGCTCATTATCACTTGTCATCAGGGGAGCACAAATCAAAACCACAATGAGATACCAACTTATACCTCTGAGAATAGTTCACATTAAAAAGTCAAGAAACAAGAAGTATTTATGAGGATGTGGTAAAAAGAAGCTCTTCTACACTGACTGGAGGAAAGTAGACTAGTGGAGCCCCTATAAAATATAGTATGGAGGCTTCAGTACATTGAAAATAGACCTACCACATGACCCAGTAATTCCACCCCTAAGTATCAACACAAAGAATACAAAAACACTAATTTGAAGGGGACTATATATTCTTGTATTCAATGCAGCCCCTAATCACAATAGCTAAATTACAGAAACATTCTAAGGGCTCAGAGAGAGAGGAGTGTATAAGAAAAATGTGGGCATGCACACATGCGCACACATCCGACACACACAACAAAACTACTCAGCTATAAAAAAGGCAACATGGAAAGAACTGTAGAGGATAATGCTAAGTGAAATAAGTCAGAAGGAGAAAGATAAAAGACCAGATAATCTCCCTTATGTGTGGAATATAGAGAAACATTACTAAGGGGTCAGTCAAAACCAAACCAATAGTAAGCACTTAGTATCTGCTAAAGAAACAAAGGCAATAAGAGCGGGATTTGACAGGGTGGGAGTAGGGGATGATGAATCCATTGGAACATAGTGGTAGACTATTGGGGCACTGGCGGTGGGCATATTGTAAAAATAAATACTAGAATTTTAAACTGTAACTCACAAAGATACAATGTAAACCATCTTAACCTCAATAAACATAATCCGGAAAAAGAAAGAATTCACTAAAATTTTTGAGAAGTTGTTATATAATTCCAAATTCCAAATATTAAATTTGACCATGTACACTTCTTTTAAGTTTCTTGTAGCTCATACATATGAGGTTAGGCTTACATAAATAGTGATTCGTATTTAAGTGTTTCAGTATGAGAGTTTTGGGTACCATAGGGGAAGGAACTAGGAGGTTTAGAACAAAATGAGGAAGGCGTACAATGGAGGAGGACTGTGGGTCCTTAGATGTGGGTGTAGTCTAGTAACAATACCTAAAGGATGCTATCCTATACCTGTAATCAGGTATACTTCAATACAATGTTGAAGACCTAGGTTACTTCATTAAAATATATCAAAATATTTTTACATAACTTTAAAAATAACATGATGAGACAATCCAATGCATATAGAGGAAAAACACATCAAAAAATCAGATTTTGTTGCTATAAGTATTTTTGGATGATTATTAATATTAAAGGAAGCCAGACAGAACAAAATAAGGACACAAAATGAGAATGGGATCCAAGAAATAATAAATTGGAAAAAAAAAAAAAAAAAAAAGCCTGAGTAGATGTCTTGGAAAAAAATTGGTGACAAACTGGTTTAAGAAAATGAAACAGTAAAACAAATCATTTCTGAAACAGAGATGTAAAGGCTAAATAAAAACCAAAGGTTAATATTCTTTTTGGTAAAAATTCTTCTCAAAATTATAAAGCATAACCAACTTTAGCTTTCTCAAATAAAATCAACACACTGAATAGTTACACAGAAATATTCTTGGGGATTTGGGGAATTAATATTTGAAAAATTATAGTATACCTTTATTTGACTTAACGTTTATCTCCAGTTAACATTTTTTCAATCTCTAGGTGTTTTCTCAAACTTTGTTTCCATGCGTATGCTATTTAAAATCTTCATTGTAACATGTATCTACTTTACAGTAATTACTAAAGTGTGTACTCATATATGGCATGTATAAGTTATAAATGATTGTGAGGCTCTCCTTCAAACGGAGGTTCCACTATTATATCTCTGAACCTTAAAATTACTCATTCCATATTTCCTGAAAATTAGTAAAGTTTTTAGAATGGCTTTTTTTTTAATTGTTGAGTAAGAAGTCTCAACAATATATCAGAGGCACAGAAAATAATATATCATAATGTTTGCATATTTACTTCAGTGAGTCTTTAAAATGGTTGCAGTAGTTTAAATAATCTAAGCATACATTGATAATGCCACAAAACTGAAATTGACATCATCTAAACAAGTTTTAGCCTTCACCTTGCTTTCATTTAGTCTTCCTTAATACCCACACTATGAGTTGCAAAGGATGTTCAAAGACCATAGAGCATGTGACAACAAATCAAAATAAACTGACCTGGTATATGAGACTAACTCCAATAGGCTAAAGTAAAACTTAATACATGACTGTTATCCAACAAATATCTGTTACTAGTTAATGACCTAAAGCAATAAAACATAAAAATTCAAATGTTTTGTACCAAATGACTTATGATTAAAAGATGATTTTTATTTACCCTTTATTTACCTTTATTAACTACTGACTTATCAATAGTTACATATACTATCACTAGTTACTGACATTAGAGGATTATATATTTAACCTTTACTATAATTCTAATGAAATTTAATCTTTATTTTATTTCCATATTCATATTATTGCTCTGCCATTTCTAAAGAAATGTATGCAAGTTTTACTGTAATAAAGTATCTATGAAATGAGTTAATGATTTAATATGATGAGCTAGTCAATTTTATACATTAACCAAATTTCTATTTCTGTGGTAATAGTGTATTTTCCTAAGTTTTTTTTTTTTTTTTTTTTTTAAGATTTATTTATTTGTGCATACAGAACTGGGGTACAGGCCAGAGGCTCAGGGGTGGTGAGAGATTTCACCAGAGACAGAGAGTGGAGCAGAACAGGAAGACTGATGAAGTACACTGCTGAGGGGAGCAGCGGGTGGGTCAGGAGAGGTCTGCCACACCATGTGGTCACCTCCGGGGCAGGCGGGAATCGAACTCATGCGGAGCGGCTTTAGATTCTCAGTGCTGTGCTTTAACCCGCTGCGCCACCAGGGAGGCCCCCAACCTAAGTTTTATTTTAAAATGCTGTTATTTTTAGTTTATCACCATATGTTAATTTGAATTTTTTTGATTAATCCCCTTAATTCTTCATAATTAATATTACTTTGCACAGATTCTACTAAATTTCACCTCTAGGTTTTTAGCTCACTGAGGTAGATCACATCATTTTTTAATTTCACCTCCTTACACACTGCATAACAGGATATTTTGCAAAAATAAAAAATGGCTATTTAGCAAATCAGTGTCAAGGAAATATAAATTGCCACTTTCCGATTAATAACAGCATAAAAATACTCTATAGTACATTTTTGTTTTATTGCATGTATTTTTATTTTACCATAGACAAAGGTAAGGATGTAATGATATATTTACTTTTGAATTGAACAAATCTAGCTAAATCTCTATGAAAACATACCAACAGTGACAACACAAAAAAAGTTTTAGGTACAAACTCTAAACATAATTTTACCACAAGAATCATATACACACTAGTAAATATGAAATGAGTCAGTAAAAAATACTAGAATTACACCGAGCTTCTGATACTCTTTATGTGTGCTTAATACATATGACTTTATGAAATTAACATGTCCAGTATCTAATAAAAAGTATAGTTATTTTGGTTTTAACTAGTTAAAATAACAAATTTAATTGTTAAGAGTATTTAAAAATGTAAGAATCTTGATTGGTCATAATGTCCACAGCATGAAAGGCTATTCAGACCACATTTAAAAGAAGTTTGCATGTATATAACAAAAATAGCCATCCTAGATATGTGTGGAAAAAGGCAAAATTGCTAAAAAATAAAACCATGTGTGATCAATAAAGCTGTATTATATTCACCTATGATCTTTCCTTCTATAGTTCATATTATATTTTATAAATAGGCTGCAGTTTGCAAAAGGAAATGCTATTTAAGCACTCTCATTTAAAAGAAATACAAATAATAAAGGAATCTTCAAGGGAATTTAGGAATGAGACAAAAGTACAAGCAGGAAGTTGATGTATGAGAAAAGACTCATGTGGTTATCAGGTTGAAGTTAGAATATTATGCAAAATTAAAAAGTGGAAATTACGATTAGTACTTAAACTTTTTAAATGAAATTGTTTATTTTCTGACATTACTAATTTTTGGACAGGTTTTTACTTATTCCCCTAAAAGCAAGGATCCATAGTTCTCCCACCAGCATGTGCATGGACTTATTCATTTTAACTCATCTGAACAGCATCCACTTTAAGTTAAAATAAAATTTCTAGAAATAACTATAATAAATGAACTGAACTGTATACTTTCATTCTGAATTGAGATACATCGATTTACATTATGTAAGTTGGTTAGGGGTCTATAGAGTTCCTCATCTCAGTAAATGTGTGTATCACACCATATCCACTACCAATTGTCCAGGCAAAAGTACCACCAACCTATCAGATCCTTGCTCTTGGTTACCACCCCGCCTACTCCCCTGTACTAACGACAATTAATTTTCAAACCTAATGGTTTATTTTGCTTTCATTTAATTTACTCATTTACTTTATTTCTTAATATTCCATAAGAAATGACATAAAATATTATGCCTTTCTTTTCCTAAAAGTCTGAAATGGTTAGGGCCCTTCCTGATGGAACACAGTTTAAAAGCACAGCACTATGAAGCTATCCACAGCCACTGCAGCCAGGGAGGAGAACCACATCTCTGGACAGACCTCTCCAGTCCCACCTACTGCTGCCTTCAGCAGTGTATTTCACTGCCTTTTTTGCTCCCCACTCTGTTTATGGTGAATCCTCTCACCCACACACTTATGATCTATACTCCAGTTCTTGTATGCATAAATAAATAAATCTTTAAAAAATAAATAAATGGTTACTTCTATAGTACATGACATTTTACCCAAAGTTATATAACATATAACTTTGTTATATAAAGTAATATATGTTACCTAAAACACATAATATCTATGTATACTGTATATGTATTATGTATAACTATGTAACACCACATATGCAGAAAACTGTATCTGTGGCATATAATATATATAAGATATATATGCATGTGATATAATATATATAACTAGTTACCTAAAACTCCCTGAGGTTCATCTAATGTTAATATTTCGAACTTTTTCTTTGTTATGATCATTCTGATTCCCGGACTATAAAGCTGAAATCCTGTAGGCAAAGACGTGGAAATGGATGCCATTTGAAATGATGGTGTCAAAACAACTAATAGAGGAATCATTTCTCTATTTTTCAACAGTATTAAATATCTCTTAGTGTGTAAACTTAAACAAAATTTGAGGCTATTCTTCATTTCTTTAATTCATATTAAAGAAGGAAAACATAAAAAGTAGTTTCAATAAATAAGGTAGTATTTGAATATGGAATGCAAATACATCATTTTCAAATGTTTTCATTAATTTTTACTAATTCATTTTTTTAATTAAACTGTGTTTTCTTATATTGATGTTCATAATCATACAATGCTTTGTTTCCCTACTCAGGTATAGTTTCTATAAATCTCCCACCACCACATCACCCCTCACCATAGTCCCTTATGCTCTTCTCTCCCCTAATTTGATCTGCCCCTCTCCCTCTGATACTTGTGTATGCCTCAGATCTATAGTTTCCCTGCAGGAAACTATTAATTCATTATTAATGCCAATAAGCAACTGCCTGTACAAAAAGGTGGGAAAATATAAAGGAATCATAAAACCAATTCAACTAGCACGTGCCATTCATTAATGACTTTCATAATCACTATTTAGTAAAAAGTTCTTAAAAATCTCTCATTGCACTGTATTTTTGAAAGCAACTTTGAGAGCTAATTTCCAAAGCATAATAATATCATTATTAAGTTTCTCAAGAAAATATATGATAATCATGTTTTTTCATTTTAATTTGAAATATCTTGAACATCCAAAATGAACCTTAAGTATTTTAAATTTTTACACATTATACATTAAACTTCAATCTGGCCTCCTTGGTGGCTCAACGGGTTAGTGTGTAGCACTGCAAGATAGCCACAGCCTTTTCAGTGAAAATTTGATCCCCGCTCCGGAGGTGATCCACCTGGCATGGCAGACCTCTCCTGACCCACCTGCTGCTCCCCTCAGCAGTGTACTTTCGTAGATCTACCTGTTCTGCTCCCCACTCTGTCTCTGGTGAAGCCTCTCACTGTCCCCATACCCCTGGCTTGTACCCCAGTTCTGTATGTATAAATAAATCTTTAAAAAAATTAAATTTCAATCTATGGAAATTACTTTTCACTTGCAATATTTAAAAATACCTATTTTCTTAAAGCAGAAAGCAAAGGAAAAATTCTGGATGGTTTCACTCATAGGAGTATAATGGACCAGGTGAGAAAATAATAATAATAATAATAATAATAATAA
>NW_004567108.1:61097305-61125959 GCF_000260355.1 Condylura cristata | reverse complement strand
AGTATAATGGACCAGGTGAGAAAATAATAATAATAATAATAATAATAATGAACAGCTGTATACCAGACATTTTATGAGGGTGGAGTGGAGAATGGGATCAAAAACAGTGGGTGGAGGGAATTGCACTAGACTATGGTAATGGCACAGGGTGATCTGGTGACGGAAAGCCCACGAGGATTACATTTGAGATGGAAAAATACACAAAACGATGTAAAAAATAAACTATTATATTATTAAAAAAGAAGAAAAAAACCTCATACACCTAAACAATAGAAAAGTAATTTAAAAAAATACCTATTTTCTTTTAATGTTTTACCCTTTAGTGAATTTTGGAGCATCATATTTAAAGAAATAAAAATTAGGTGCCAAGCATTAAGTGCTACAGATATTATAACAAAGTACTCATCATTTTATCACAATTATACCACTATAAATGTAATTGAAATATACATATAAACTAAATTAGAAACGTACATCAACAAATTGTATGATAAAGTGTCTCCTTTGTCCATCAGAATATACAGAAAGGACATATTCACCAGGTTTCCCATGGCTCTCTCGCACCAAGAAGTCTCCTTGTTGTTTTAGTAGGTCTTGAGCTTCTATTCTGGGAATTGCACCGTGGTACCAGTCCTGTTCTGCCAGTGGCTTCTCACTTAGAGGGATCACATCAGACAACTTGAGCAAATATTGGGGGGAAAAAAACTAAATTAGACAAAATAGTCATTTTTTTCTTGCAAAATTCACTAACAAAAACTTTCTTATGCCCCCCCTTTAATTTATCAATTTAAAGTGTATGATGAATCTGAAATTTTCAAAGAAAATATTTCCTAGAACATTGGTGGAGTTATTTAGGAGAAAAACAACTCCTTTAATCATTTATTGTTTTTCTACCTAGCAAGCCCAAAAAATGCACTATTGCCATTTATCATTAGCATTTAAAAGAGAGTTTTTCACTATATCATAAAATAAAATCCTTATGTTTAAAATGTGTGAACCAGGAAATTATGATGAATAGGGTATTTACCACAAAAACAACATCCTTTTTACTTAAATTAAAAATTGATATATTTCTTATTTAACTCACACAGAGTGTGGATTATCTATAACCAATAGTCCAGATGCATTGAATATGGCTTCATTTGATATTGTCTTGTTACTGTATTTCCCATACCTACCCTCATTCCACTAACTCTGCCATATGGTCCTGACTCAGAATATTGATGGCAGATAAGGCTATGGGGATAAATAGCATATATGGAAAGCACCAAAGTACCCTTACAAACACATGGCATAAACTAAGGAGGGCCATCTGGCTGGTATATGTCAGGAAAAGCAAATCATCTGTCATTTTAGGTCAAATGCTAAAACTAAATAATAGAGACAAACATACTCTACTTCTTTGAACTATTTCTAATTGATAGGAGATAGAAACACATATTTTCTAGTTATAAGTAAAAAGTTTATCATTTTCATCTATAGAAGTTAAGCTGCCCAAAATAGTAAAAAGTACTTTATACATGTGGTACAATTATTGTACAATTATTGTACAAAAAACTCCCAATATCCAATATGTACAATGTCTCAAGAAAAAAATAATATAGAAATTGGGATGTTATAATTATTAATAAATGAAAGGCAAACACTCATACATGAGATTTTCAGCATGATACTATGAACTCTATATAGAGACAAATGGTAAATGAAAAATAGCTTTGATGAGTCTGCATTATTTTGTACTAGTAATGAGGACCAACACTTCGTAGAAAAAGTTTCATTTTATGTTATCCAAAATCCGTATTATTCATTTTAAACAGGAACCTGAAAAATCCCAAATACACTTCAAAGAAGCAGCCCATCTTTTGGTTTTCACTTAATATATTCTTTATTTTTTTAAAGTATATACATGGTTTGACTGTACATGAAATTTTTTATATTTTTTTTCTTCTAGTACTAATTATGACAATATAATATTTAAAAAATTAAATTGTGTTTCCAAATATAGATTTAAAGAATGAAACATATAAAATACAAGGTACAACTAAAAGTACTACTGATTTTATTAAAAAGCTACATAATCCCACAAAACTATTTTCTGTGTATACTGAAACTAATAGTTTATAACTCTTAAAGTGGGTTATAATAATTATTAAATATTCCATTCCAAAAATGTATATAATTACATTTCATTGTAGTAAAAACACAATATTTACTACAGAAATATTTCCTAATCTTACCAGTGACAAAAGTGTTTTATTTGGTTCAGAGAAGGAAAAAAGATCAAACTATTAGGAAATTTTGTGTCACTCTTTGCATACATTTTTTATTAGCATTTCTCAAAAACATCCATATAATAAAAAAGCATCACAAGCCAGAATGACATGTGATTAACTTGTCTGATTCAACTCAACCTTTCAAATTTTGATTGACTTAGAAGAATAAAAAATGTGGATAATTTATTAAGTTAAAAGGGAATTTGAAATATAAAACCTCAGCTATAATTCCAAGAGATTCATTAAGAATTTGAAGGTAAGAAATGTGCTTGGGGGAGTATGGAATCATCCTGAAAGATGAGTGTCTTTTCTGTTTGTTTATTCTAAATAAAGAAGTAAATAGAAAGAAAACCACATTGGTATTTCATGCAGATTTATTCCTTGGGTATAATCCTTGGAATACAAGGGAAGTTGAGATATCTCTTATTCCCCAGGCCCTACTATTATGAAATACATACTGGAATTACAGAGTATGTATGTGTATATGCATACATATGACTGAACAGTCATATCTAGCCCCTGACTGGGTCTATTAGCTCCTTCAGAAATATCTCTAGAAGTACTGAAGGAATATTTATTAATAAGACCCCTATGAAATTCAAATGCGATTTTGTAAACTTGATATTAAAAGACTTATGATGTATCAGTCATAAAAATCCAACATCTCACAAGCTATCATAATGACATAAAAATAAAAGGATGCTTTTACATTAAACATCACACCTCTTTAATCTTTATTCTTAAATAACATTGGTTGATAACATTATATAGGTTTTTGGTATACAGAATTAGTATCTGGCATCTATTTATGTTACATTATGATCCTTATCAACAGTTTATCTTCCAAGCAGCATGACCCAATTAAAACACTATACCTGATTTGTCCAAATAACAACCACTTCTGGTGACCAAGATTTTGTTCCCATAATCTAAGAATTTTCTTTATATTTGTGGTTACTGCTTTCTATTTCAACATTTGTACATACTATTCATATATTATGATCACAACTGAAAGTCTAGTTTCCACTGAACACCATACAATTATTCTCGTTTTGATTTACCTCCCCCCTCTGATATCTACCCATTCTGCTGTCAGAATTTAATGATTTTGTTGTTGCTTTCTTTTGTTGTTTTGCTCTTTATCTTCCATTTAAGAGTAAAATCAAAAGGTATGTCTTTTTCCTTCTGACTTAGTTTTTGCTTAGCATAACCCCAAGTTTTGCCCATGTTGTCTCAAATGCAAGACTGAATCTTTTTCTTATACCCGCTTAGTTTTCCATCTTCCTTCCATCATGAACAGTTATATTAATTCCTCACTTTGGTTCTCATGAATAATAATGCAATGAACATAGGGACATATGCATCTTTTCCCTAAATTTAACAACAAATACCTGGACAAATACCTGGATCACATAGTAATTCTACTTATCTCTATGTCGTTTTTCATAGTGGCTATACCAATTTACATTCTCAACACAGAACAAGGATTCCAATTTCTCCACATCCATACCAATACCTGCTGATTCTTAATAGCATATTTTTGAGCCCCAATGGGGGAATGCTTTTTTTGTTGATATAGTATTTAAGATTGTTGTTAAATTTAGGGAAAAGAGAAGGTCCATTTTTTAAAGTTATAGTTAATCAATGCAGTCAATAATTACATTTAAAATAAGAATTCATGATTAGTTATTTTGAGATCTTGATTATTTTTGTTGGACCTTGTTCCTAAAGACAATTCCAGAAGAAACATACTAAACTGTGAAATAAAAGATTATGATAAATGAAGAGACTATGAGACATCAATAGTAGAAAGTATTTTTCTACTAAAAGTGGACATCATTTTTTCCACACCCTACTTTAGTCTAATTCCCAAGTTTATATTAAGGATTTGAATACTGTTATCCCAAGTATGAGTACAAAATGAGCTCATTTTAGGGAGCCAAAGATTTAAGTATTTAATAAAGGCAAAGTCTGAACTATTTTAAAATTAAACACTCAAATAAATAATTAAAAAATGAAAAGAATGGAAAATAAAGCAAGTAAACTATCATTGAGCTCAAACAAAGTAAATAAAACTTTAATACTAACATTAAAAAAAAAAACATTAGGGGGTGGGGTCTAACAGACTATAGTGGGGAACTGTGATTGCCATAGTGGTAGGTGTGGTGTGATAACATACATCTGATGTAGACTGAACCTATACCTCTGAATCACCCACAAGTTGTACACCAATGTTAACTCAAGAAGAAAAATAACATAAAATGGAATTTAGTTCTTTTATTTTATAACTTTAGTTATTAACTTATCACCTCAGTGATAAATTATGTCACATTTAGTTTAATAACATACTGCGCTGACTCTGAGAAACTCATGGGATTTTAAACATTTTTCAAGAATGCTATGAAGAATTATTTCATTTTAAAGCTATATATCACTGAGAAATTTTAGAAATACATTAAGAATCATATATCATACAATTAGAACTAAGACAATACTGTTTTATTGAATAGTAATCTGCCACAAGGCATAAAAAGTTATTTTTAGTGAAAGAGAAGTGTGATCATAGGTAAGAAAAGTATACTTTTATCATTTATTTTCCAATATTTTCATTTTATAAATGTTAGTATAAAATAATTCTAAAATTAAAATAAAACAGATGATTCCAGAATATAGAATAATAAGAATATTATGGAGACAAAAGGTGAATAATTTAAGACTTTTTCTAACACTTATATAGAACAATTTAAACCAAGATGTACTTTAATCTGACTCGATCGAACATTTTTTTTAGAGTGACAGTATTGGATAAGTATATTTCAGCTTAGTGATCAACTAGTACTCACAAGGAGCTCTAAAGAAGGAAGAAGTTCTTTGCTCGACCACTTATAACAGAAATTATGGAGTAAAATGAAGACTGAAGTAAGTAATTAATTATGTAAGTAAGTAAATAAGTAATTATGTTAAGGTAATTAGGACAGACCTCTTAAAAATGATGTGGTTTGAAAGGCTTCCACAGGAAGTGGACCCTCAATATTGCCAATAGGCTTTCAGATTATACAATTAATCCTGTCAACCATGTGAAATTAAAATCTATTGAAACACAGGAATAGGCTGGATATAGAGGAGATCTCATTACCCAGAGGAACGAATAATAGGTTAGCTCCCTCAATACACCTGAAGAAAGCACATGCTTGGAACTGGTAAAATTTATTAAAATGTTATTCTAACTACAACATATATTAAACATCTACCATCAAACACTATATTCAGTTAAAACAAGTATTCTGTTACACTTTCTTCCAAGGTAACTGTATTAGCCATAGTGTTAAAATTGCATAAATAAATTGGTGTGTCAAGTTCAGTAAGAATATCAGTAGCTTTCATTTCCCTATGTACAATGTAATTAATTGATCTGCATTACCTAAAATTATGCTCTATAGTTCTAATTGTGTATGTTTATTTAAATAAAAATTGACTTCATAGTTGTTTTTCAAGATTTTAAAGTAAATATGCTTCCACATACAAAAGAATTAGGTTGGATTACCATCTCATACTATCTGCAGAATTTAACTCATAATGAATTAAAAACCTGCATGATAAGAGGCAAAACTGTAAAACTCTCAGGAGGAAATAAAGTGTTACAAGTTGCAGATTTCTCTTTCTCTCTTTGATTCACACACACAGACATATACATATATTCATTGCATACATAAAGTTAAATTATGCTTATAAAGGAAAATTACAAATGATATTCAAATTTACAGATGACATCCACTGGTACCTGACAAAGATCTAAACAATGACTATTTTCAAAAGCACTTAGAGTAAATCTTACTTACTGTTGAAGAGCCAAGTGCAGATTTTGGAGACCTAATTATTCCAGCAATTGAATGACGAATAGACTCAAATTTGGAGAGTCTCTCCTTTCTTTCCTGGAGAGATTGAGAAAGACTTTAGCAAAAATAAACTATACTGTTTATACTTATTGTCACTGTTAAGTATTATATATGCACAATGCACCCTCATGCTTTCCATTGAAACAAAAATGTCCATCGACGTTAAAAATCACAGTCAAATATACATATATAACTTTGTAGCTCTTTATTTTCCTAGTCTGTTGATATAGCTCTTAATTTGGGGAAAAAAAAGAAAAAAATCAGTCTGTGAGATGGAAAATAAATGTAAAAGACATTCACTGGAAACCACTTATCATCAGGGAAAAAGTTAAATGTATGGAAAACCATGATTAATAAGATTTCAGATAGTACTATAGTTGTTAAAGATTTTTAAGGAAAAAAATAATAATAGGGAAAAACGAGAATTAACTGGGTCACATTTTTAAAAGCTGAATTCCACTTAAGTAGCTAGAAAGTTTCCAAACTTACACATACGATGATGTAGGAAGAAGAGAAAGCAGGGAAGAAGAGTATAAGACAATGGAAAAGAGCAGGAAGAGGAGGAAGTACAGTAAGAAACATATGTTTAATCCAGCACTATTTACAAAAGTTAAAATATCAAAACAGCATTAAGGGCCCCATAACAGATTATTGAATCAAGAAAATGTGATATATAAACACAAAAAAAATACTATCCAGTGATCCAGAAACATAAACTCATGTCAATCATGGCAACATGGATTGAGCTGGAAGGGATTATCCTAAGCAAAGTGAGGCAGAAGGATAAATACTGAGTGGTTTCACTTATAAGTATAATCTAAAGAAACCAAACATAAGGACATATAAAAAAAACAAAAGTCACAATTTGATCACAGATCTTAGACAAATAGCAGGGGAGGGAGGAGAAAGGGGATCAAAATAGGAGAAGAGCACAAGGGACTATAGTAATGGACTGTGCTATGTTGGTAAAAAACTCTATGACTAAACCTGAGAGGAGAGAGCAAATAACACATACAATTTAACCATGCAAGAAAATAAATTTTAAAAAATTAACTGGATATAAGGATATACATATTTAATAAAAGTTTATTTTTTTAAGATGTATTTATTTATGCTCAGATACAGGCCAGAAGTGCAGGGCGGAGGAGGGGGTGGTGAGAGGATTCACGAGAGACAGAGTGGAGAACAGAACAGGCAGATCAATGAAGTACACTGCTGAGGGGAGCAGTGGGCGAGACAGGAAAGGTCTGCTGTGCCATGTGAGTCAGCAGGCCAGGGTTCCAACTCAGTGCTCATAGTAATGAGATTGAATCCCTGTGACACCAGGGAGGACCCAATAAAACTTATTTTAAAAAAGCAAATCATTACCTTCATATATGTGTACATCACCCTAGGAATATGACTATGCATTTTACAGTCTTATTCCTAACTGTAATTTCTACTTTACTTTTTAGCAAAATTCACTCTAACTGATTCACTAGATTAACAGAAAAACAGTCTTCAGATACTCAAGGAATATAGTGACCTTTCTTTAAAGCATGTCCAGCTTCAACTTAATTGTTTCTTTATGAATATACAATTTATTTATTAGACATACTTTAGAACCAAAGTAAGACATATAAATCATTTGTGGACACTAAGTTTTTTTTTAATAGTAAAGTAAGAAAAAGTAAATTTTAGTCTGTTCCTATAATTGTGCTGAGTTTGTTGAAGAGATTTTAATTATTAGTTACATGTGTAGTTTACATGATTCTTTTATTAACAGTAATAATCTATATATTTTGTTTCTTTTTGTCCTTTTTATCTTTTATAACAAATGTGTTAGCAAATATTTTTAAAAATTTATTTCATGCAAGGCATTGTTCTATTAACCACAGTAGTCCTTATTATGATACCAATTCTTCAAATGAAAAAATAAACTCATATCTAATATAAATACATCATTTGCATTTCAAAGAGTATGATGGAAAATTTCACTTAGGATTATCCTCTCCAATTCCATCCATGCTATGCAATAGCATCATTTTTTTATGGCTGAATATATGGCATGTCTTCTATATCCATGCATCTGTCCTCAGTTTCCATCACTTGCCTACTGGAGATAGTGCTACAATGGACTAAAGAGTACATCTATCCCTTCAACTTGGTCTTTTCATACCTTTAGTTTTATACTTTTAGTACAGAGTACTATAATGGAATTGCTGGATCATATAAAAATAGTAGGTCTATTTTTTAATATTTTGAGAAGCATCCATACTGTTTACCCCAACGATTAAACCAACTTACATTCTCATCAACAAAGTAGGAGGTTCATCTAATTATTTTCATCTATATGGGCCATTTCCACACATGTAAGGTTGTATCTCACTGTGTTTTTGATTTGTATTTCCTTTATGATAGTGATTATTGGGATTTTTTTTTTCATATGCTTGATGGTCATTGGCATGGTTTTCTTACAGAAGTGTCTAATTATTAGTTGTGCCCATTTTTTTATTGGGTTATTTGTTTTGTTCTGTTGAGTTGTATAAGTTCTTTGTAGATCATGGTTGGATATTAGAGCCTTGTCAAATATAAGATGTGTAAACATTTTCTCCCTTTCACTAGTGTATATATTGGTTTTAATAATGAACCCACAAATGCATCACAAACACCAATGTTCTGAGTATTTTGTTATGATTCCTCTGATGTATTTTATGGTTTTCAGGACTTACATTTAAGGCCTTAATCCATTTTGAGTTAATATTGTACATACTGTTAGCCAAGTGTCTAGTTTCACATGTTTACATACACTGGTCAAGTGACCCAACACAATTTGTTGGAGGGGCATTTCTTTCTCCAATGTATATTCTTGGCTCTTTAGTTGTAGATTAACTGTCAATAGAAGTGGAGGTTTACTTATGGGTTCTCAATTCCATTTCATTGATCTATGTTTGTCTATTGTTATTCCCGTAACATATTGTTTTGAGTACTATAGCTGTATAGTATAATATGGTTTCTTGAAGAGCGATATTGCCATTCTTGCTCTTTTTTGGTCAGGACTGCAATAGTTATCCACACACATTTTCAGGATTTCTTTGACTATTTGGGATCTTTTGTGGTTCCATATGTATTTCAGTATTGTTTGAAGAACACCCTTAAAGTCTTCCTAGGGACTACATTTAATCAGTATATTGCTTTGGGAAAGATGGTCACTTTAACAATGTTCAAACTTCCAGTTCATGAGGAAGGAATATCTTTCCATTTCTTAGTGTCTTCTATTTCCTTTAATACAGTTACAGTTTTCATTATACAGGCACTTCACTTCATTATTTAAGTATAGTCCTCAATATTTAATTAGTTATGATGTGATACCCTGGGACCCCAGAGATGAGAGCTATCAGTGGCGCCATAAATATGATCCTATGTACACTAAGCATGTATAATAGGGACAGGGCTCTCCCTGGTGGTGCAACAGGTTAAAGCACCACATTATGAAGCTCTTCAAAGCCACTGTAGCACTAATTCGATCAGAACAGGCAGATCTACTAAGTACACTGCTGAGGAGAGCAGCGGGCTGGGTCAGGAGAGGTCTGCCGTGCCACGTGGATCACCTCCGGGGCGGGAATTGAACTCATGCGGAAATGGCTTTAGCTTCTCAGTGCTGTTTTAACCTGCTGCACCACCAGGGAGGGCCAGTCATGGCTTTTCTTAAAAAACACCATCACATATAACAACTCCAAATTAACTAATTCAAATGCCTGTCTTGTTACATCCTTATATGCCACCAGTTTTTCAGTTAGCTCCACTATAATCATTTGTCCACTTAACTAGAATTGTCAGACTTTGAATATACTAATTTCCCCAAATCAATCTTTTACTCTTTATTCTCTGTTTAACTAATTTAGATGCAATGATGCATCATTTCAATGACACTCTTTCAATATTCTAAAGTCCCTTGTTAACCTGTCTCTTCTGTGCACTCATACAGGAAATCACAATACTACACTCAAATCACTACTGGAAGAGATTCAATGATTAACAACAACAACAAATGGGACCTAAATATCTAAAGCACTACTACAATTTTCTACCAATTCATGTACTATTCCACTGTCATTTGTCAACAATTTCACTATTTTGGTGCCTAAAACCACATTGTTCTACACCTTCCACTTCCTTATTATGAAACTACAAGCAAGGAACCCTTTCATCTGCCTTTCCAAACCTTTTCAAAAGCATCACTTCTGTTTCTATTGTAACCTTCTCCTTTTGGGAAACATGGCAGTGTCTCACCTCAGGAAGACACTTTGGATCTCAACATCTTTCTGACACCCACAAAACCTTACACCTTAACAAGAACCAAACAGATCTCCCTTTGAGAACTGTCTACCCTTCCTTTTCAACATGGTCTTTCCTATCCCATCAGTTTTTAAAGGTATTTAATTTACTCTCGTAGGAAACAAAGGAAGAGAGTAGTACATGAGAAAGGAAGAGTAGAAAGGAATTATGAAGGAAGAGATGAACCTCTCCTTTTCTCCACACATCCCACTCCAACAACTGTTTTCTCTTTATAAATATCCCTAAAGATGTTAAGTATGTTCAGTCACCATTTTTGTCTCCTTCCACTCATTTGACAGTTTGCTTCCTTCTGGCAATCATCGTATCACTTCACCAAAGCAGATGCCCACAAGCTTAGTTTTACAAACCCACACTTCTCACTTACAACATCTCTCTGGGCATGTATCCTACCCGAAATATTTTTTGACCTAACACACTCTCATTCACCACTCAAAATACATATGCCTAGTTACCTTAGCAAGTTCCCCCACTTTACCATTCCATTAAATGGGAACATGTTTCTTCTACAGAGTTAGGTCCCCTCCCCTCTCTTCCCTTCCCCTTCCCCTTCCCTCCCCTCCTCTCCTCTTCTCACTGTACACTTCCTAAATAAGAAGTTATATTTTCTATTCCCCATATTGAATTATCACCTTAACCAAGCCTATTCAAAAATTAATCTTCAAAATTCCTGAGGTTTTATAAGTACTACTCAAATTGTTTCGTTATCCCTGTACCTCACAGATGCATGACATTTTCATCTGAAATCATATTAAGAGAAACTATTCAATAAAAGATATACATTAAATAATAAGTATAAATAAATTAAAGGAAAAATATCTTACTCCACCAATGTATTTCTTAAAGGTTTATTTATTTATTCATCTAGAACAGTATAGGCCAGAGGTGCAGGGGTGATGAGAGGATTCGCCAAAGACAGAATAAGGAGCAGAACAGGCAGATTGACAAGGTACACTGCTGAGGGGAGCAGTGAACCTGTCAAGACAGATCTGCTGTGCCATGTGGATCACCTCCGGGTCTACTGAGGAGGGTACAACTCACTTGCAGTGCTACACTTTAACCTGGTAAGCCACCAGGGAGGGCCCCCCTAATGTGCTTTTCAAAGCAAAACAGGCACTTTACTATTTATGAAGTTATTCTTGAGTTGCAAACATTCCATATTTTTATTCTATTTTTCCCTATACAAGCTAAACTATTACAAGTAGTCAGAAAGCATGAGGAAATTTTCTTTCCATTTTTTAATTTTTAAATATGAATCTGTAAATTCCTCATAAAAATAAAACAAAAAAAAACACAATAAATGCTGTATGAAACATTATCAGAAGCACTTTAGCATACTTATTTCTGTTACACTTGATAAAATAAAGCATATTAAGATAAGGAAAATCATATAAAAATGGCAGATACTTGAGATCTACTCCATCATAAAGTAAAAATCAATTGTACCCAAGATAATCAATCTCAATATTGGCATAGCTGTCAACTACACTATATTTTATTTTCTACACTGAGCCTTAAAATCCAAATCATTTATCAAATAAAATACCTGTATTAAAGAGAGTAAAAGCAATTCTTGCAGACTGGAAAATTGTTAAGATCAATGCAAACTTTTGGTCCATATCCTTGTGTACTGTTCTTGTTGCAAGCAACTTTTCCTCCTGGTTTTATTTTTCTCTAGTATCTGGTCTATTGCCACCTTTATTTCTTACTAAAGCCCTCAATTCAACACAGAAAAAATAATCAAGTGAGAATTCCAACTTTCATTCCTCCCCCATTCTTCCAATAATAAATGTCACTATTCCTTCCCACATGGGAACCTTCTTCCTCAAAAGCTCTCATGCTTGCTCTGCTCTTCCCTTCTTTCTCGCTAGGGACTAAGTTGCATCAGGATTTCTCTCTCTCTTTTGGACTCAATTAGCTCCTTGCCGCCATTCAAATTCTGAAGAGTTAGAATGTACTCAGGAATATATATGCCATCACTTTCCTGAATGCCATTTCACTTTTTTTTTTTTTGTGAGAGGAGCTACATCTCTTTTTATAGACCTCACGTTAAATTCTACCCTGTCAGGCACTCCAAATATAGAATATCTTTCCTATGCACTCTAACAATGCCTACCACTTACTCTCAAAGAACTCATTATACTCCTGCTATAATTATTTGCTAACTTGTCTTTCAATAAACTGCGAGATACTTGAAGACAAAGACTTTATCTCATTCAGCTTTGTACAAAAAGCTATGACAGTGCAAGTAACATGCTGCACTTTTAAAATTGGTCTTGATAATATATCATACATGCTCTTTTTATGATAGACTTTGACACTCCATGGGAAGTAGGACCTATGTTCGTTCTATTTAAATTTGGATGGGCATATGATTATGTTGGAAGAATTACTATACAACTTCCAAGACTAGGTCATAAAACCAGTTTCCTTCTGTTTCTCTTGGGTTATTCACCTTGGGCTCAGTTATTCCAAGACATTAGGGAGTCCCAGCAACTCAAGGGCAGACCCAAAAGGAAATAAACAGAGAACTCAGTTAAGCACCCAAATTGCCAGTTATATGAGTGAACTGTCTTGGAAGTGTATTCTGATAACTCTAGACTCTTCTCTTCCAGTTATAACATATGGAGTAAAGATGAGTCCTCTACACTGAATTCTCACAATTGGATATTCATGAGCTGTTATATTGTAGCTGTATTTTGCACTGATGCACTACATAGTAATAGGTAACCAGAAGAGGGCCTATAACATAGGAAACATGCATATACACACAAAGTATACCATGCATAAACATACAAATATACACATAATATGGGGAAATCAATGAATAAATTTCCAAATCAAGTTTGCTGTATAAGTTACATTTAGTAGATAAACAAATGACTCTTTCCAAATTTTCTTATTGGGATAAATACTTCTAACTTGTTGCATTATTTAAAAAGTAAAGAAAATCAAATAAATGTATACTTTAAGATATAATCACCACCCAGCTCAAGAAATAGAATTTTAGCAAATATTGCAGAGGATCTTCAAGTGACGACTCCAGGTTAAAAAATACTTGTATTCCTTTCTATGAAATGACTATTATCATGCCTACTAAAGTAATAACTTACTTTCAACATTTTTCATTATTTTTAGTCTTCAGTGTGTGCACCCTAAACTATAATTTAGGCTTGACCATCTTAAAATGTATTGAATACTTCAGATGAACTGTTTTTTGTATTCTACTTATTTTTTTTTTAAAGATTTATTTATTTGTGCATACAGAACTGGGGTACAGGCCAGAGGCTCAGGGGTGGTGAGAGGCTTCACCAGAGACAGAGTGGGGAGCAGAACAGGCAGATCGACGAAGTACACTGCTGAGGGGAGCAGTGGGCGGGTCAGGAGAGGTCTGCCACGCCATGTGGTCACCTCCGGGGCAGGCGGGAATTGAACTCATGCAGAAGCGGCTTTAGATTCTCAGTGCTGTGCTTTAACCCGCTGCGCCACCAGGGAGGGCCTCTACTTATTTTTTATTGTGATAACATGGCTTAACAACACTGTTCATGATTGAAAACATGTTACTACATCACAGCTACCACCAAGGTACTCAGTGTCCTCAAACACAGTCCATAGGATCCCTTTCCACTTCACATTCCAACCACCCTCTGCCCCTCTAGAATCTTCAATAAAACCAGATGAATTAAAAAATTAAAAGTTCTCTTTCTATTCTGTACTTTCCTTATAATGCTGATGTTTAAAAATCTAGCCAACTGACTCAGTTTTACAGCCTCAATCTTGAACATTTCATATTCATGGAGCATGGCCTCTTGATTTCTTTTCTACAAACTGATACCTAGGGTCAATAAGATCATGCTGATCAACATTAGGAAATAAATAATATGTTGCATGACTTTCATGTGGTATTACAGGCTACTGGCACTCAATGTACACATCCACTTATCTGTTAGATATGTTAACATGGTAATATTCTTTCAAATTCTAGTATTTCTTTTCCAACTATTAGTTGAAAAGTTTATATAAAAAGATACCAACTCTGCTGTATTCTTTGGTTAATCAGTATATGATTCCATACAGGACAGGCAGGATAAATGTTTGACTATCTTTTTACATGTATATTTTTGTAATTCACCATTTGAAATAAAAATTATAAACAAATTAAGATAAATTTTATATGCATTCATGATAGTGTGAAGATGATAAGTATAATCAGTTTGCACTTACTACTTAACACTTTTTTTAAAAAAAGGTTACATATCAAGTCATATAATAGTCATTACAATTCTATGAGGTAGGGCCTATTACTTTTTCCTTTTCCAGGTGAGGACAGTAAAGCACAATTTGATGACTGTGATGGCAGCAAAATGAGAGGCATAGGTAACAGACCTATACAGGAATTTAAATGAACATACAGATAGACAAAGATATTCTCAAGTTCACTGATGTATTCCTATGAAGTCTTACAAGATAAACTCTATTTACTACCATGATATTTAGCTATGTGGAGAGATGATTCCATAAAAAAAACTTAAAAAGGGGATAACTATAGATGCCAAGTTACCTATAACTCTTCAATTAATTTTTAATCATCTTTAATTTTCTATCTCCTCTTGGTGAGAAATTTTAATTCAAACAGATATTTTAACTTAATTTCTTCCTTCTAATTTGTCCAAACTCCTAATAGGAAACCCAATATTTCTAGGTAATTTTTCCTAATTTAAGAAAAGCTAAATTTTCTTTTACTTAACTTAAGAAAATACATCATTATTTTCATGACTTAAAAAAGATTATTCCATCTCTGGCTTCAATTAAAATCAGTACATTATATTATCTTATTGCACTGATAAAAGCTAATAGTTATGTTAATAAGTATAATTATAAAATATAAAAGAAAATGATTATTTCTTGCAAAAGTAACAAAGAAATTGTCTCTAAAACTATTCATAGAATTTACAGAAATTTGCTGGGACAGAAATTTCTAAAACTACTAAATAGAATAATAATCTCTGTTTCAGATTAAAGTAGCTTAACTGGGTCTTTACCTTTTAACATATGTAAATATCTGTCCTACCATTTATTCGTGTTTATTTGTAAAAATTATTCTTCAGAGTCCCCTTATTTGAATTACAAAAATACCATAATACTGAAATATATTTTAAAGCATTATCAGTATATGTAATAGATATAAGTGACACATTATGCATCCTTCTCATTATTGTAACATCTTTAAAATAATGAACAAATTAACATAAAAATTCTATCAGCCATTAAATTTTTAGCAAACCAGTTCAACCAGCAAAATAAGTAAATCAAATCACTTGACTTACAGAAATTTTTAAAAAACTAATTCTATGTAAAAACTAGCGTCTTGAAGAACTGCATTCAAATCTGCTGGAAATAACATATTCTAAAGATTATCCTTAAATTTGCTTACTAACAAAAACAAGTATTATTTGCATACTACTGGATGTAAAAATTGACAGAAGCATTTTTTGGGATTTTTTTTAAATTAAATATTTACTTACTTGCTTGTTTGTTTATTACAACATTGCTCACTTCTATACAATGTCTGCTTTCTTCACTCAGGTGTAGTCCCCATAAAAGAACTCATTATTTTGAAAAACATGTTGAAGAATTATAAAGAAATGAAGCACTCCACAAGTCATGTACTATCGATTTAGTGTTAATACTGATCAGAATACCTGAGTATCCTGATTAACGTAATAAAAATACTTTCTTAACTAGATCTGCTTTTACATAAGCAGTACTTAAATAACCAGGACAGAAAAATAAGTGCATCATTTGGCCTGTCTGCAGGAGAATGATTAGAACTCCATGTTTAATTTCTGGAACTTCAACAAGCAAGTTCCAGTTGACTAACTTGTTTAGTGGATAAATACAAGAATATAATTTCACCAGATACAGCATGTACTTCTCTTACATGCTTTGACAGATTTAAATGAAAAAAATCTGTGTGAGATGGCTGTTAGTAAATTAAACTACTAATTCAAGTACAATTATGATACTTAGCAAATATTAATGGTGTATTTACCTGAGACTTAAAAACAGTATTTTCATTTCCTCATACTTCACATAAACTAAATATATCAACACAGACTATGAATCTTTGCAAATAATGAAAAATTAAATTTGAGTTATCAGAAAAAAAGGAATACTCCATTACATAAAATTCCCTCAGGTAGAGAAAACATTTTATGTTTTATACATTGCATTATGAAGGTGATACAGTACTCTATGAAAAATGTCCCAATAGTCACTTGCCTACAAATACATTATTCATATACAATCTTCAATAACATAGATTTCTAAATATTTATTAATATTCCTTGCCACGTTGTATCAAAGAAATTTTTAAAATTTAAAACATGTCTGTATCAAAAAGGAAAGTTCTTGCGTGCCTTATTACAGATGCAATACAGAGATAAAAATAACAAAATACCAGTAACATTATAATGCTTGGCACATTTTTTTTCAATAAAGAAAATATTCTAGGCTAATGGGCCATATGGTCTTTGTCATTACTACTCAACTTGGCCAGTGTAGCATTGTAGTTTGAAAACAGTCACAGACAACGCATCAACAGATGATCATGGCTGTGTTACAATAAAACTGTATTTAAGGACAGTAAAATCTGAAATTTATAATTTTTCATGTCACAAAATAATGTTCTTCTTTTGATTTTTTCAGTGTAAAATGTAAAAATAATCTGTAACAATACACCATACAAAAATAGGCAGCAGACCAGATTTGGCTCATGGGACATTGTTTCCCAACTGTTACATCTCTTAAATTATCAAAATTATACTAAAAGGCGATATGCTACACAAGTAATGGCAGTCCGATTCCAGAGTCAGTTAAAGGGAGCTGCAACTCTGGTTCCTTCACTTCTAATCTAAATAACTTTGGACAAGTTGCCTAAATATCTGTATACTAATTTCCTTCTCTATAATCTGGGACAAATAATAGTTCTGCTAAAAGGGTTGCCATAAGGACTATAAGTAGTGTAGAAAGTACTGAACAAATATCCTGGTACCCAATAACTTGTAATCCTTTCTAAATATCTGTTGCTGTCATATTCAAAATACAGGGAATATTCTATTTATGAAATGTGTGCATTATAATATGCAAAGACATTCTCTTTCCAAATTTCTGCAGGCAAAGTCAGAGAAAATTCTATTTTTTAAAGTCATAACAATTTATAACTGGCAGATACTACAAAAAATCTGTTTCCTCAGAATCTGAGATGTTTATGGCCCAACTCTGATTACAGTAAAAGCCCAAAGTAGCATCAAGTGGTCCATATATACTATGCCCATAATATCCTTTGGTTATTACATCTTTGAAACAACTAAGTAGACATTTCTTGACCAAATTTAAATAGGATTCATTTTTGAGAATTTGGGAGATAGTACTTGGGAAGTATAAGGTTCAGGAGAGACAATAGTTATTCTAGATATGCAAAATAACATAGTGATTAAATGCAAAAATTTGGCAATAAACGTAATTTAACCTTTAGTGATTTGATCACATGACTTTCATCAAATTTACTTAAATCTTTTTTGGAATTCATACAGTATTTTCTTTTTTGAAAAAGAGGTATTTTTTGAATAGGTACTAAAAAACATCTGAACAAAGGCAAAAAGTATTGGTTTTTTTCAAAGTGAAGAGTCTCGCCCACAATAAAGGGTTCAACTTTTTAAATTTTTCTTGGTATTAAAAAAAAATACAAAAATTGGGCCCTCCCTGGTGGCGCAGCGGGCTAAAGCACAGCACTGAGAATCTGAAGCCACTTCCGCATGAGTTCAATTCCCGCCTGCCGCCTGCCCAGAGGAGACCACATGGCGAGCCAGACCTCTCCTGACCCGCCCACTGCTTCCCTCAGCAGTGTACTTCGTAGATCTGCCTGTTCTGCTCCCCACTCTGTCTCTGGTGAAGCCTCTCACCGCCCCTGAGCCTCTGGCCTGTACCCCAGTTCTGTATGTATAAATAAATAAATAAATCTTAAAAAAAAAAAAAACACAAAAATTGGTAGTGGGTTATATGTCATCTTTCAAAATATATTTCTATCCAGGACTTATCTGGAAAAAAGAATTTTGCAGACATGATTAAGGATTTCAAAATGAGCTGCAAATATTGCTGGGAGTACCCAGGTGGTCCCTAAATCCATTGACAATTCATGAAAAAAAAAAAAAAAAAAGAACCTGGGCCCTCTCTGGTGGCGCAGCAGGTTAAAGCACTGCACTAAGAAGCTGAAACCACTTCTGCATGAGTTGGATTCCTGCCTGCCCCGGAGGTGACCACATGGTGTGGCAGACCTCTCCTGACCCACCCACTGCTTCCCTCAGCATTGTACTTCGTTGATCTGCCTGTTCTGCTCCCCTCTCTGTGTCTGGTGAAGCCTCTCGCTGCCCCTGAGCCTCTGGCCTGTACACCAGCTCTGTATGCATAAATAAATAAATCTTTAAAAAAAAAACCTGAAAGAGAAACTAATTGAAAAAGATTGAGATTGAAGTGATCTACTAAGTCAAGGAACATAAAAGATAGACTGTACTCACTAGAAATTACTAAGAAAGCATCAAAGAATCCTCTCTGAGTTCCCAGAGTCTACTCTGTGGATACATTGATATTAATTAGACTTCTAGACCTCCAAAATTATGTGAGAATAAGTTTATGTTGTTTTAAGCTTCCAAGTTTAAAGTAATTTATTATGACAGCCCTACTTTGTAAAGTAATATAAGTTTAAAGTAATTTATTATGACAGCCCTACTTTGTAAAGTAATATAAGTGAACCTATATGTAAAAAAACAATCATGTTTATATGAAGTCTAGGTATCAGAAAATAAATGGTCAAAAATTTTGATTGTGTAAATTTTACAATATAAGATTAAAATGTATATAATATATATTAATTTCATCTTTCAATTTCCATTCCAGCTTTCAGAACTATATCTGTAACAAACAAACTTTTTATCTAAAATTTATTGTCAAGAGTACAATTGCAGGCAGTTATTTTTAGTAGGACTCTGAAAACTCCAGAAACTATACAGCAATATTTTCAGCTCAGCAGTGTTAAGGTCAGAGTATTTTTCTCCCTCTGACTTTTCATTCACCTATGATGCAGTAGCTGAAACACTGGCTAACTTTTTTATTTGATTTGGTAGCATCTATTTTCACACTAATTAGCACATATGATCTGAAGTTACTTTTCACATTCTGGGTCCAATATTGTTTCTGATAATAAGGTGTCAGCAAAAAAAAGAATGACTTTCAAAGCCAACTAACTTCCAAGAAAAACACAAGCTGGTCTATATATACATATGTAGATAAAGTATGCACTTATAAGGTGAACACTGAAAATAAGGGTAATATAAGAGAACCATAAATTGTATTCTAACATTTTTCTTTTTTTTTTACTATGGAATCTCATAATAAACTCAGGTAAAAATCAGTCGCAAAAGTATTCTTCTAAACTTGAAATTTTGGATTTTAACTCTTTCACTAAAAAACAGATAAAAAATATGGAAATCAAAGGAGATGAAATAATTTGACATATATATATATGCATGTATGTATATGTGTGTATGTGTATCTACATATATACATATACATATATACATATTTATACACACACACACATATATAATGACAAGACTGATTCCTCCCTTACTTGCCTTTCACGATATCACATTGTATAATTTATACAGGAAGCCAAACAAGTAATGGTTATTCATCAATGATGCAAAGGTTAAGATAGTCAAAATGGCAGAACAGAGAGGATAGGATCTTCTTCTCCCTTAAAAAGAACTATAAAAAATATTTGTTCAAAGGAAGACTTAGAGAAATTAAACTAAGTTTTGGTGGCTGTACGGTGGAGATGATATAAGTGAAAAGAGTCTAACAGGGAGAACAGATATGCAGGCCAGTAGACAGGCTAAGATTGTCAGCTAGCAAGAAAAGACATAACAAAAATTGTGTATTTTCCCGAGAGAAACTGTCTGAAAGGAGATAATGATAGTCCAACCTAAGACTAGGTATCTCTGCAAACAGCTTAGGCATGGAATAATATTCTCCCAAGTCCTTCCCAGGAGAATAAGAGACCAAAGAATCACCACGCAGGGGCAGGCCAGGATCTATCACAGGCCCAGTAACAGGGGAAAAAAAAAATGGCTGATGTGAGAATTGTCTAATCCCCTGAAAAGTATCAAAGTTTTAGACTTAGTCCAAGCAAGCATACAGAGCATGCAGCCAAGCCCCTGGGAAGAACCGTGAAGGAGGCAGGGGTGTATGTGATGACCATAGGCAGACAGAAGTACACACACTGACAGCTCCTGTCTGCCAGGCCCTATTGAACCCCAGAGCATGAGCCATTACATAAGAGCTAGTTCACCAAATGGGGAGATTAAAATTTCATGAATCATGATCCCATCCATGAAGAAAGGAGCAGCAGAAAGGTAGAGATGTTGGGTAGAAATTAAGAAAACTAAAGCATTGGACAGAATTTGCTATAAAGAAAAAAGAATGGAGGCAGAAATAAACATATTCACTGCTCAAAATGAGATCACGTATTTATACAACCATTTTCTCCCCTACCCCCTACCTCAGATCAAGTTAAATGAAGAGAAATAAAACTAACCCTGTAGCATCCCAATAACAAAAAAAAAAAAGTAAGTATGGCAATGCACATGCCTAGAAAGTAAAAGACATCTGAACACAAGATAGATAAGAAAAATGTGAACAGAAATGCTAGGACAAATATAAAGATGAAGAAATAGAGGATCAATCAGACAAAGGCTTCAAAATCTCAACATTAAACATGCTAAATGAGTTACTAGAAGGTAGTAAAAGGCAGGCAAGCAAATGCAAAATCTTAAAAAGGGGGTTCAAGAACAAAGGGTTTAAAAACACTAAAAGAACACAAAAAGATACTGTAAATGGAATAAAGACAAAGAAAGTGTTTCAAATTTAATTATAAGTGCAGAAGACTTTCAGAATAGAACACAGAGTACAAAAATCAGCCAGTAAGAAAAAGAGGAACAAGTCATAGGGAAAATAGGAAATTATGAAAAATCAGTCTAACAGAACAGGAAAATTAAGGATAAAGGGTTTTCAAGAAGGGGAAGATACAGAGAGAGGGAGCAGAAACTCTAGTCCAAGAAATAAAAACTGAGAATCTCCCAAAGCTAAATAATAAATTTGTGTAGAAACCCAAATTTCTAAATGAAAAACAATCAACACCAAGTAAATTATCAAAAACCAAATACTAAGAAAGATTTATAGAAAGCAAGGAAAAAAGATAATTTACAAGAGAATCTAAATTGGCTTTTCTCAGGTTTCACCTTAGACACTCTTGAGGCAAGAAGAAAGAAGTGTTCAATCCTAAAAGAAAATAATTGCCAGTCAAGAACACTGTACCCTGAAAAATTGCCATCACATATGAAGGTAAAATGAAGGCTTCTTAAGTCATACAGAAACTAATGGAGTCAAGAAAAGTTGAAAGGAGATCTACTCCAAGAAAAGAAGCAATGAAACAAAATCCTGACTAAAAATGACAAATATAAAATCAGAAGCATGAACAAGAATAAGTCAACAACAAAAGATTAATGAGGAGGGAGAAATGAACATAATCAATAAATGTCAAGCAAGAGGATGCAAGAATATAAAGGACTTAATAAGACAACAATAATTATGAAAAACTCCCATGGTGACCACTAAACAAAAAACCAGAATAAGTGTCATAGACTAAGAAATTAATAAATTTGACAGAATCACTAAAGAAAGAGGACCAAAAAGAGAAGGGAGAAATAAATGGAAAAGAAGCAATAGGAAAAATGAAACATTCAAATATCAAAATACACAGTGACTGGTAATAAAAAGTATATATTAATATAGTTTCTTCTCAAATGTACATGGGATATTATCAAGAATAGATCATATATCAAATATGATCTATTCTTGAAAATATCAAAATACACAGTGACTGGTAATAAAAAGTATATATTAATATAGTTTCTTCTCAAATGTACATGGGATATTATCAAGAATAGATCATATACTGGGACACGAAACATATCTCAGAAAATAAATCAAAATACAAATTATGACAGGCACTTACATATACTGCAATGGTATAAAGCCAGATTTAACCACAAAAAAAATCATGGAATAAGACAAAATATGTGGAAACTAAACAAAATTCTGAACAATTCCTGAGTAAAGAAGAAACCTAAAAGTATCTGGAAATGAATGAAAATATCAAGATGAGTTAACAGATAACCTGAGATGCTCTAAGACTCATACTATGCAGGGAGTTCATAGGCTCACATGAAAAAAAGAAAGAAAAAATTCAAACAACTAAGTATGCAGCTGAAGAATTAGAAAAAGAACAAATTTATCTAAAAATAAGAATATTTGGAGAAATAATAAAATTTCAAGCATAAATAAATAAAAACAGAAAGTCTAAAAATATCAGTGAAACCGAAGGCTGGCTCTTTAAAAAAAAATGCAAAATCAATAAGGTAGGTTTACAAAGAATAGAGGAGATTAAACAAAATGATTAGAATCAGAAGTGAAAGAGTTGAAACTGCAAGAGATTCTGCAGAAAAGTGTAAGGACATAAGAACCTACCATAATGTCTCTAAGCAAACAAACTAGAAAACCTAGTAGAAATTGATGAATTTTTAATTCATATAGCATTTAAAGAAGTTCAAAACAAGAACAGAAATTAAAATAATAATTAAAAAAATTTCCAATGACAAGGCATAGGACAAGATAGTTTCCTCAGTGAATTCTTTTTTGTTTTTTTAAAGATTTACTTTATTTATGCATACAAGAACTGGGGTACAGGCCAGAGGTGTGGGGGGTGAGAGGATTTACCAGAGACAGAGTGGGGAGCAAAACAGACAGACTGACTGCAATACCCTAATGAGGGGAATAGTGAGCAGGTCAGGAGGCATCATGTGGGTCACCATCCTAGCCAGGGATCAAACTTGTGGGGCAGTGTCTGCTGATAGCTTCATAGTGCTGCACTTTAACCTGTTGTGCCACCAAGGAATTCTATGCTACACAAATTCTGAAAATAAACAGAGTGCGTGGAAAACTCCCACATTATAATAATTTTAAAAACAAACAAAAACACACCAAAAAGAAAAATATACACAGACATAGATTCAAAAAGTATCAGCAAAATCCTAGTAAACCAAAAAGCAATATATAAAGATCAACATCCACCAAGATCAAGTAGGCTTTATTCCAGGGATGCAATGTTAGTTCAATATATGTCAACCAATCAAAGTTATTCACTAGATCAACAAAAAAAGAAGACAAAAGTCACAGCAGTGCTGGAAAAGCATTAAACAAGACTTAAGATCTATGTATGATAAAAAAAAAAAAAACAATAAAATGGAAGTAAATATACCTTCCCTAAACATTATAAAAACCACGTATGACAAATCCACAGGCAATATAATACTGCATGGTAATAAACCTAAGTATTTCCACTAAGATCTGGAAGATGTAAAGGAAGTGATTGTTACCACCATAATCCAATGTGGTATTGAAAGTCCTATGAAATGCAGTTAGGAAAGAAAAAGCAGAATAAAAACATTCCTCTTTGTAGAAGGGAAATGAAACTGTCACTATTTGCAGATGCCAAGAGAACCTAAAAGAGTCTACCAGAAATCTAGTAGAATAAATGAATACAATAGAGTCCAGAACATACAAAAAGAAAAAAAAAAAAACATTTGCATTTGTATAAACAAAAAATGTATCAGAAGTAAAAAAAAACTAAGGAAAACAATCCCATTGGCAAGAGTTCATACAGAGAGTTCTTACTTCAAAAAGAATGAAATACTTAACCATAAACTTATCAAAGGAGGCTTGAAACTACACTGAAAACAAAAAACTCTGTTAAAGGAAATAGAGGACACAAAGAAATAAAAGACACACCATGCTCATTGATTGCAACAATAAACATCAGTAAAACTCCAATACTACTAAAGAAATTTATAAATTCAATGCAATGTTATCAAAACTCCACGGACTTTTTTCAAGGAAAGTAAATAAACAATTATAAAATTTACATTGAACCATAAAAAGCCCAAAATAGCTAAAGCAATCCAGTAAGAAAAGAATGTATCACACTTTCTGGTTTCAAACTGAATTATAGGGAAACAGTAATCAAAATATTACAGTACCGGAATAATCTCAGACCATAGAAAACCCTGAGATAACTACAGAGTACACATAAATATGGACAGTTAATCTTTGTCAAAGGAGCGATGGCCATTCAATGGGAGGGTGGGAAGAACCCTCTTTAACAAATGATGTTGGGAAACATGAATAGACACATGTAAAAAGGTAATACTAGATTAATAATTCATACCCACCAACTAATTCAAAATGATTTAAAGAATTGAATATAATAAATAGAACCATAAAATACTACAAATAAAACATAGGGGAGCACTATAAAGCATCTATCTCAAAGACATACTTGGGGTCTCCACTCCAATGGCAACAACAGAAAACATAAACAAGTATGACTGCATCAAACGAAAAAGATTTTGTACCTCAAAAGATACCAACCCTAAAACAAAATAGCAACCTATCAAATGGGAAAAATAAATATCTGCACACTTCACCCATTTGACAAAGGGCTAAATGCCATATCATGGAACCAAAATGTGTCTATCAACACATAAGAGATAAATAAAATGTGGAACATGTGTTCAGTGAATATTCTGCCATTAAGGATTAAGTAGTATATAATGGGAAAAAATAGAAAGATTTTCAGATTGATTATAGTAAATGACACTAAGTCAGAAAATTACAGATAAGGAATAGTTTAATTCATTTGTGGAAATAACAACAAACACACACAGCAATAAATTTTGCACTTAGTGAAATAATTTAATGGTTGCCAATGGGAACAAAAGAGAGGGTGGGTAGGATGGGGAGAGACACAGTGGTTTTGTGGAAAGCAGGTGGAAAATATGCACATATGAAAAAGCAAATCTAACTCCAAAATTAAAAAGAAATAAAAGTTAAAAGGTATGGTGGGGGGTAGAAAAGGCTCTAATAATATTGGAGTTGAATTGTTACAATTAAACAGTTATTACATTCAAATTATTACATTAAGTACAATACTCTAGATCATTTACAGCTACAAAATAAAGTACTATTTTGAATACCACCTTTCAAGATAAAAACAAAAAGAATAAAATTTAAATTTAAATGATTGTATGACTGGGAGTGTGCTACTATTAAGATACATACACATACACGCATACACACAGCTATCTTAAGCCTGGAATGGTAAAAGCTCAGACATAGCTAAATTCTATAAAATATTAATGACAGAGACAATGATGATATATTTCCTTTTCATTAAAGATAGAACACTAAGAGAAAAGAGAATCCAGCAAAAGCACAGTTTTTTCACATTTCAGAAATGCTTCATTCAGTAGTAGTGAAGTGTTTTGTTTTTTTAATTATTGTTAAATATATAAATAAAACTGAGAGCAAAGACAACTGCTAAATTGTGAGGGGCTAAGCAAACAGGATACCCACAGTGTGCCATTTGAAAGGGAATGTTGGTGAGTTGGGAACAAAGGGGAGATGGGGACCTACTGGAGCATTACTAGTAGGGCTTTAGTAGTGAGTATGGTGAAATAAGATATATTTGAAGAAGTGTAAGCATATACCCTTAAGACATATAGTGTGATGCAAATTAAAATTATCTCAATAAAAATAGTGTTTAATGTTAAAAGAAAGAATATTGAACTGCACAGAACATGGTAACTGGCATTTATAAGAACTGCATGAAAAGCACCATCTTCCTTACGGATAATATTGAACTGCACAGAACATGGTAACTAGCATTTATAAGAACTGCATGAAAAGCACTATCTTCCTTATGGATGCATTGTTCTAAACATATAATCTTCCATACAACTACATACCAGATTCCATTAAACCTCAATGATAGATTACAAAGCCAAAGTTTGGAATGGTTCAATGGCTTTTCTAAATGCAACAGTAATTTTATTACTCCGAACTTTAATACTTATATTTAAAGCTATAATGTATTCTAAGCCAAACGATTTCTTCTCTAGAATTAAAGGATTATTAGATGGGATTTGTTTCGTAAGCTAAATCTCAGCACTATGAAGCTATCAGCAGCACAAATTCATTCCAGGCCAGGGAGCTAATCTTCCTGGCAAGGCAAACCTCTCACGTCTTGTCTGCTGCTCCATATAGCCGTATATTTCAATCAATCTGTGTGTTCTGCTCCCCACTCTGTCTTTGGTGAATCCTCTTACTCTCTGCACCTCTAGTCTACACCCCAGCTCTTGAATGCATAACTAAATAAATTTTAAAAAATAAAAATTTGGTCCTCCCTGGTGGCACAGCAGGTTAAAGCACAACACTAAGAAGCTAAAGCCACTTCAGCATGAATTCGATTCCTGCCTCGGAGGTGATCCACATGGCATGGAGACTTCTCCTGACCCCGCCTGCTGCTCCCCTCAGCAGTGTACTTCGACCATCTGCTTGTTCTGCTCCCCACATTGTCTCTGGTGAAGCCTCTCACGGCCCCTGAACCTCTAGCCTGTAACCCAGTTCTGTATGTATAAAATAAATAAATCTTTAAAAAATAATAAATAAAATAAAAATTTAAGGAGAAATTTAGGACTTTTAAAATAACTTACTTTGGAGCTCAGGTAAATGAAATGCCTCATTTGGCCATCTTTTTTAAAAAAAAGGTTATGCTCCAAAAAAAGTTACTTATTTCTCTCTTCTTACAGGTTTCAAAATGCACATAATTTGACCTTATCTAGCTGAGTGAAGGCTATAGCTCTATCTTGGTCCCGTCCCTTAGGGAAATCAGTGAGCCAGATCACACATTTTTGATAAATGAAGAGGAATGGACAGAAGTATAAACAAGTTAACCAACGAAGAGTAAATGTAGTATAACCAAGCTCCACAAGTCTTAACACAGAGGCTTTCACATAAGTATGAAGGAATAATAAAGATGTTAAAGACCACTACTCAACATTGAACTATCTGGGATATACATGAATGAGACTGTCCTAGAAGGAAGTTTGGTTACTAAAATGAGATTCCAAAAAGCACAATAAAAATAAACCAAGAAGGAGGAGAATCAATATAATGTACTAATTGAAGGAGAGAGTAGATAGCTAGCCAACAGCAACAGTGAAAGGTAAAGCTCACTAGAAGGTGGCAAATAGAACTAGACAGGTCTCATTTTCAGAGGAAACAAAGTTTCCAGTAAAAAAAAAATGCTTTTACTAAAATCAGTCCTTATGAGTTAATTTGTATCTAGTGGTGATAAAGATTCCCAGGAAACTTCATAGGGCCAGAGAGTAAAACCAAACATTCTTATAAAAGGGCAATAATTAGTGACTCTATAACATACAAATCCCTCCTATGACCAGTTCTAGTATAGATGAATCTTATTGTCTGTGATAAATTAGTTAACATCTGAGTAAGCTTATTAGTGATAATATATATTTTTAATGTTCAAAGTACATTTATCTGTTTACTATAGATCTAGAAACTTCAGTAACTATAGGTCAGCATTACTTAACTAAAAGAAATAACCATGATTATGAATGTGTTAAGGGGAAGGATGTCCTAAAGGAACTCTGAAGTCTTAGGGACTCCACCCCCTACTCCAGCTTTCTGTTATGGACTCCAACCCCACTCCAGCTTTCTGGACCCTACACATTACTCCAGTAATGGAAAACTAGAACTCCCAGCAGTGCCAGGGAGAGAACTGCAGGACCTCAGGGCAGAGCTAGCGGGAATAGATTCTGGGACATTTTGAGGAGATAAATAGGGCGCTATTGCAGCTCGCTGGGTCTCTCGCTCTGGCTTGCTTGCTTGGGAAGCGGCTCTCCAGACCCCAAACAGGACCAACTTGGTGTGTTCAGTCAATCTACCCATAAAGTGACACAAGCTATGCAACATCTATTGTCTGACAGATTCCGGGTAGATCGGGAAAAGCTCTGAAAAATCGGACTTTCCACTGCTAGCTTATGTTATGACCTCCCTTTTTTGTATAACCATAATATCAAAATATTCTGAGCAACTTTCAGCTTACAATTGGAT
>NW_004567108.1:61083465-61096315 GCF_000260355.1 Condylura cristata | reverse complement strand
TGGGTGAGGTCCCACAGACAGGCGGCCCAGTCCACTCTGGGCTACCCTGTAACAAATGTAAAACTGCATAGATATGGAAATTTAATAAATATTAATTGTTGAATTATTCACGATTTCATGACAGTTTTCATCCTTGCACTTAATATCTTACTGGAAATGAGCACAAAAATTTTTATCCTATTATTTCAGTGTAATGTGAAATAAGTGGAAATTTAGATCAGTTGAATAATACAATTTTAATCTTTTCCATTTTGTTTTGAAAACAGTCAATAGAATTGATATAAAAAAACAAATAAAAAATATCAAAAACAATTTCAAAACCGAGAACTAAAGAACACAAAATTGTTTTAGAAAAAAAAGGATGTGATGTATAAAAAACAAAAAATATAAATATGGAAAAATAGCAAGTAAGTATCATATGAGTATATATGTCAGGAAATACAGAGTGAAAGGAAGCAAGACCTTTTAAGCTACAGAAAATTAGTTATATAAGTCATAGCTAACTGTATGAGTCACTAATTATCTCAGGCTTCAGAGATATTATATATAAAATGATATACTAGACAATGATGACACCAATGATTTCTACACCGTCTCATATTTCTCAACTCTATAAATGAAGATAACACAAAACTTAAAAACATAAGGAATGACTCTTACTTACCTAATGACTATTGTATACTATTATTTAGGACACCACAAGTTAAATATTGAGGGTTTTTTTATCATTAAAACAGGAATTAAATTTCCATTGAAACTCTCTTCAAGTATAAGGAAAAAAATAAACATTCTTTTTTAACATTTACTATATACTATATGAAAATCAGAATTCTTTTTCCCTAAGAATGTAAATGTAGAAGAATAACAGCCTAAAATATAGACATTAATTAAAGGATTTGCATGGTACAGAAATTAAGTTTAAGCTGAAATATAACACATTTCTATTATTCATAGAAATTACATGTTATATGTTAGAATATTAAGGAGGTAAAATATTCCATTTTATTAAATTACGCCATCTTAAGAACTGATTATAAAACCAGTATTGAATTATACAGTTTTATATCACAGTAAAAAGTTTTATCGGGTATTATCACCAATTATTTAATACTCATCAAGAAAAAAAATCACTATTTTCCTTTTCTGATAAAAACTGTAAAAACAAAGGCTAACTTGGGTTACCAACCAGTAAAGACAATGATTTGGAATACAGAAATACTAATACCACCACAGATTATAAACTGAGGATGCTTCTCAAACATCCAACTAAACATCCATCCATCCCTCCCAATGTTTTAGAATTGCGGGAAGCACGTTTTTCTCAAATCTTAGAGGTGAATAAGAGAAACAAAATATATGTGGAAAAACAAGCAATTTTTATTTTTTTTAATGGCCCTGGCTTGGCATCTGAGTGATAGTATTCCTTCCAAAGAATACTGTGTACTATGTTAAAAAGTGAAGGAAGGCCCTCCCTGGTGGCGCAGTGGGTTAAAGCACAGCACTGAGAAGCTAAAGCCACTTCTGCATGAGTTGGATTCCTGCCTGCCCCGGAGGTGACCACATGGTGTGGCAGACCTCTCCTGACCCGCCCACTGCTCCCCTCAGCAGTGTACTTCATCAATCTGCCTGTTCTGCTCCCCACTCTGTCTCTGGTGAAGCCTTCCGCCGCCCCTGAGCCTCTGGCCTGTACCCCAGTTCTGTATGCACAGATAAATAAATCTTTAAAAAAAAAAGTGAAGTAAAATAATTCTTCCCATTTTAAGAAGCAGCACAAAATATATGACTTGATGAGCTATTATATAATTTTTGGGCTCTGGCTCAAGTAGGTTTCAGTTGGCCTTTCCCCTTACCTGAATTCTTTTGAGTTCTGATGAAGTGGAAGAAGCAGGCTCAGAAGTATGCCTGAAAGCACATGGTTTACAGTGTCCGGAGAAAGTACCAGGCTCCTGCCTATCCTCATGTTTATTTTTCTCCTCCATTTCAAATCTTAGCCAAAAGTTGGTGATGGTAGGCACAGTCAATTTGTCCACAGACTTTCTGTGTCTGAGCCAAAAGCAAAATAGAAAAGACACAGATCTGGAACTGTTTCCCACTGTTGGCACGGAAATATACCAAGTAAGTTCTGATTAAAGGAACTGATATATCTAAAAAAGTTTCTGGTTTATTAAGCTATTGATAGGAAATCCTAATGAACTAAGTGAAGATATATTTAAAAATAAAACTAATTCCTAATTCTTTTTTAATAAAATAACTTGTTATCTCCATATAAAACCTGTAGAAGTATTTTTTAAGAACTTGGATCTTCAGATCTCTGAGAACAGACCAAACTCTGAAGTACTTCTTGATGCAACACTTTGCATATAGCTATTCCACAAAGGTTTTCTTTATCCAATGCTTTTAAAACTATTTCTTTTCACTGAAGCATAAGCCTCCCATGAAGTATAGTTATTCCAACTCAAAGAGAATTTATGTGCAAAATTTTTTTAAAGTTGCAACAAAAATAAAACTTAAGAATTTCATGCAGCAAGAATGTGTCGAATTTAATACATAATGAAGTGTCAGGACTGGAGAAACAGCAACTTGTTTGGGACACTTAAATTCTTAGTCTATGCCTTTATTTTTTGAAATAGGCACTATACAACTATGAGATGTCAGTGTCATACTCAAAGAATGTGCAGAGCATTCTTTAAATGGACCAAAAGTGTTTATGAAAACAAAAATAGAAAAAGATACCTACAATACAAATCTTACACATAAAACTTGCCTGTTATACAATTCTCATAAGAGCTCATCTTTTAATATTTTCAGCTCCTTTTACGATTTAAAGCACATAAAAAATAAGACTTTTTATGTAATCTCCTTTATTTTTCTACTTTAAATATATCCACAATTTTTATTTTGATGTCCATAAAATCATTCATCTTTATAACTACCAAGCAAAAACTCAATTTTATATTCTAAAAGTATTTTTATAAAATACTGCATTTAGAAAATGATAATAGAAAATATGGGTAGGAAGCTTCTTCTGGGCCAGGTATTGTTCTAAACATTTTAGATAGATTTTCACATTCAAACTCCATAATATCCCTACCAGAGTTTTATTGAAAGCTCTAGCTTACAGAGGAGAACCTTAAGATGGAAAGGTGAATTCACTTGGTCAAGATAACACAGTAAATAAATGGTTGACCTACAATTCAAATGCAAGCAACTTTGCTCTAGATTTATGTAACTAAATGTTAAGCAATATTTTTGGGTTACACCAAAGCTTCACCTCACCAAAACATTCTGTTGCCAGAAATAATTTTCAAAGGATGATGTAACCATTTATTTTGTCTATATTTGATACTCTAAGAAAACAATGTAAATAATCTCAATATTCTTCCTCTCATTTTTCTATCATTTTAAACATGAATTTACTTATTTTCTTTTTCACTATATTTTCTATCTCTTTTTTTTTTAATAAATTCCTTCAATATTCACTGAGAATTTGCTAGGTGGCTGGTATATGAAATCACAGGCTCATAAAATTACAAAACCTTAAATCTAGGAAATACTGTACATAAAACAAATAAAAATTAATGTTTATTGTGAAGATATATAATATCTAAATAGCTAGTTGTTTTCCTTCTTGATCTAATGCAGAGAAGAGCTAATTCAGGTGTTTTTCCCATCCCCATTTGTTTTAGACTTCATAGTAAGAAAAACTTGCTATCAGCTAGATACCTCATGAAAAAGTCTTTCAACTTATTTCATGTAATGAACACAGTGGATACTGTATTAATATCATAAAGCTGTCATAACAAAATACCACAAACTCAGTGACTTAAGACAACAGAAACTATTTTTCTTAGAGTTTTGAAGATTGTAAGTTTGAAATCAAATTTTAGCAAGGTCATTTACCCACAAAGACATCTGAGAAGATCTTTCCGTTAGCTCTCATAGTAGCTCCAGGCATCCTTTCTTTGTTGCTTAATTCTAATCCCTTTTTCTGACCTCACAGACTGTCTTTCCTGTAGATCAACCTGTCTTCTTTTTCTAAAAACACCAGTGTTACTGGACTCTAGAGTACCCTAATGATCTACTTGACTTGATTACAACTACATCATACTCACTGTCTTCACTGGAATTTTTTTTTTGTTTTTTTTTACAATTCAATCTAAAACAGATATAATCATTGATGGTTTTGATCTCTATACTTTTTCCATTATATAAAACATACTTCTATCTTTTGATTTACGATTTTAAACCTCTTCTTGTTTAAAACCATATTTTCAATTCTAAAACCATATTTTCCATTGATGGCAACAATATTTAGTAATCTTCCATAAAGAACATTGTCAGTTTTTTCTAAAACTTAAATCTATACTTTATATACCCCTTTCCTTGCACACAAAAGAACTCCCAGAGTATCAGCCAAGAATGATTTCTTTCTTAGCATAAGTTCTCTTCCCCTGAGGTTATTTTCTTCCCCTGAGGTTATTTTCTTGAAATACTTAATAATTCCATTTCTTATTACGAATTCTGAAAACTCAGTCAATATTCAAAAGGTATTTACTGAACTTTCTCTATGTGTAAATACTGTTCAAGGCCAAAGAAATACCAGCATGTTTAAAATATTTAATGCACAGACATTTTTAGAAAAAACGTAACCATATAGTAAATGTAACCAAACAAAACAGTAGTAGTGGAAGCAGCTGCAATAAAGATACTGTGAGAGCTATGTAAGAAGTAAAAGGGGGCAATCAGATAAATGATGGGGGGGGTAGAGGAATAATAAAAGTGATACCTTTCATTAAGAAGTGGGTAATCGTAAAAGTGACAAATTTGAGGCTCTTAGAAGTTAAATTTGAGATTATCAATCCAGTTCCTAAATGAAATCATACAAATCTAAGTATTTATAAATGAACTTCACATTAAATGTAGCATGTTCATGCAATGAACTGTCATACCTTATACAGCACATCCAGTATACAAAGAATTTTAAATAAAAATAATCAAAGCATTATTTTTACATGTTTAGGAATTGTGTCTCAGGGTAAAGACTTATGGAAGGCATGATAAAACCAGAAAACATTCACATGCAGGTTTCAAAACTATATATATTTTATTTTAGAACATAAAATGATAAATCTTAATTTCAGAAATTTGGTTTCTCTGACACTAGCTCCACCTGCTGGCAATTTATCTTTAGGTATTGTACTATAAAAAGGAAAAAAGAACTAAAGTACATGAAAATGAAATATAACCTCTAATACAAATATATTAAAAACACACATTTACAAGGTATCATGGTAACTTACTTATTTTTTATAGCCACCATTTCAGTTTAGCTATATTCCAGGCATTACACTTAACATTTATTTTTTTACAAACATTACCTTATTAATTTTCAAAACAACTGTGTGACATTTCTATGATTTACTACATTTTATGAGTAAAGTAAGGAAATTCAAAGAGACTGTGTGACTTTGCCTATAACCACATATAGGATAGAGCATATCTGAATAGTAAAATTTTGAGTTCAAATCCACCACTCCAATTCTAATCAAATTCTTTAATCTCTTCAAGCATCCCATCTGAAAGGCTAGAATAACTCCTCCTTTGTAGGGTTGTTTGCCTATAATAATATTTTATAGGTCTAGCACCTATTAAGATTCTTCCTTTCTATCAGCAGTTTTCTTAAGTGACACATTAGAGCAACCTAATATATGAAGTTTTATACTGCCAATTGTTAGTGAATCATATTCAATGTGTCTCAAAGATATCTTGCAAAACTTAAATTTTAATTATAATCAACACTAAGTTAATTTATTTCAAAAAAATCTTTCCTTTGAATTGAAACTTGAATGTGATTAAATATGAGCTGTGTATGTATAAATGTAAAAACATCTATGTGATGCTACTGTAACCACTTAACATAAAACATATTCTAGTGGATTTTAATCCTTGTGGCCAGTTCTATGATACTGTTATTTAATGTACAGTTAATGATAGTAGAATAGGGTTGTTCATTGGTTACTTGTTTAATTCTATTGCTGTGGCCATAGATTGTTTCAAAATAAAATTGTAATGTTCTCTTTTAAAAAAAATTGGAATATATTAAATATAGTAGCTAGAATTACAGCAATCTTTAATTACCTACTTATAAAATCTATAAAACTAGTGGTTATACAAAAAGTCAATAAAAATAGCTACAAAATTTTAGAATAGACAACTGGAAAACACTGAGATATCAGTAAGGGAAAAATATAATAATATAAGATATAAGATATAAGATAGATAATTTCTCTTTAATCATTAGTATTTTTTCTTAATCCAAAGGACAAACTGAACAGTTTTTTGGAAGCTATGTTTTCCATACATAAAGTAGTATTTTGTAAAAATAAAATATTTCCAATAATTTTCGAAGAAATTACAGAACTTGAAAATATTTTTAATCAGCAATAAATTTACTAGCAAATTCTTCAAATCATATATATCCATATTCAAGCAAGTATAGAATACCTGAGGTTGAGAAATCTTCCAAGGGAATAAAATAATCCATTGCATGTATAAACAGTCCCTGTTTATACAGAGAATCATAGAAAGCACATCAGATTAAACCATTATTCTAAGTCTAGACTATATTTTTAGGCAAAATCAATCTACAGGAAGCTGCATTCTTAGGCTTCCATTCATCGACTTCAGTGTTATTCATTGACTTCAGTGTTACTCTAATTCCACTAATAGTTTATAATTCCTGCAAAGGATGGCTTTATTCTCCTTCCTGCATTAGATGTAGTATTAACATTACAGGTATTGTCCCTTCAAAAATCAATGTTAAAGCATCCAGCAATAAATGTTATTACAGTTAAATGGAATAGTGTTTTATGTGCCCTGCAATTTTCTTTTATCTAAAATTAACTGTATGTGATTTTACCTCCCTTGTCATTTTGGTGTTTGGGGAGTTTTAGAGACAATGATGAAACTCGTAAAGAAACTATGCAGGTCATGATCTATCAATACATAGTCTTCCTCCAGTCTTGATATCCCATTACCATTCAAGATTCTGATTATTACTGACAACTAATAATTTTGCTGAGTTTATTAGTCACTTCAAATACACTGAGAACTAATAATTTTGCTGAGTTTGTTATTAGCCACTTCAAATACACTGAGAACTATAGCAAGAAATGAATAAATGAGTGAATGAACATAAGCATGTATGCAGGCAAATATTATATCGATACAAAAAGTTGTACAATGTGAACTTCACAATTCCCAGAGTTAACAGACTTTCTTTTCCTAACAGTTTGAAACAAAAGCCTGACTATCTCAAGTGGTGACATCATTCTCCCTGCCACCTTCAGACATCAATCATGGTCATTTTACTGTTTTTTGTTGTTTTTTTTTTTTTAAGATTTATTTATTTATTCATACAGAACTGGGGTACAGGCCAGAGATGCGGAGGGTGAGAGGATTCACCAGAGACAGAGTGGGGAGCAGAACAGGCACATCGATGAAGTACACTGCTGAGGGGAGCAGCGGGGGGGTCAGTAGAGGTCTGCCACGCCATATAATAATATAGCCTCAGCTATATTATTTTTAATAAAAACAGTAAAATGACTGGCTCTCCCTGGTGGCACAGCGGGTTAAAGCACAGCACAAAGAAGCTTAAGCCACTTCTGCATGAGTTCGATCCCCCCCTGCCCCGGAGGTGACCACATGGCACAGCAGACCTCTCCTGACCAGCCCGCTGCTCCCCTCAGCAGTGTACTTCGTCGATCTCCCTGTTCTGCTCCCCACTCTGTCTCTCGTGAACTCTTTGGTCACTCCTGAGTCTCTGGCCTGTACCCCAGTTCTGTATGCACAAATAAATAAATCTTTTAAAAATAATAATAATATAGCTGAATCTTAAATACTCTTTTTTTTTCCTTCCATTTCCTGCCAATCAGTTGATGACTCTAAGGAAATCTGAAAATATACAGGAAGGCTCCCTAGTGTTCTCTGGTTACAGCATTCTAATCCAAAATCACATGGTACTATTTGCTCAGCAGCAAGTTGAAAGTCTTTTTGACTTTTTGACTTTGAGAGATGAGAAAGAGGTGACATCCCTAAAAACCACCCAAGTCTACAAGGAATGGTAAATAAACAAAAAGTTTAATACACTTCAAAATTTTTGAACAAGAGATCATAGATTTTTCACTGTATAGCTAATCTTTGTTTTACTTCTCATATACCAAATATTATGTGTCTGCAGAAGTTACTCTATCATTTTAAAAGCAGTGTATAACATGCAAAGTAAATATATCTTCTCGCCACAATATTCAAAACTATAATAAGCAAAAGTGAAACTGAGACCTCTGAACAGTATGCTGTCATCAGATACTAGAAAATACATATTAAGTCAGAATCAACATGTTTGTGTGGTATATCTGTATTATTCATCTGTATTATTCATCTCTGAAATTAAACAAAAGGGAAATCTCATGGATTTTAATTTTTGTCAATAGACAGGGAAAGAAATTTTCTGATTAAGTTTTTAATGCACAAACTTACAAAAATGAAATGCAACATAAAATAGTCATGTATCATACTAGATAAAATAGATCATGCCATGTAAATTAATTTTCACTAGTTTTGTTTAGGCATGAATCCCTTGAAAATTTGGTCAAATATACAAAACTGATTCCAGATACAGAAAAAAAAAATCTATATAATACACAAAAACAGGGCAAAAAATTGTGTAGTCAAGATTTTTCATGATGATTTGAATCTCATGTCATCCAAAGATGAGTGAACATAATAGAGCTATGGAGCAATTGTATTTCTAATAATATACCTAGTAAACTAATGAGTGGCAAAAACTCTGAATATTTCACAAGTAATAAAATTGAAAAATGCTCACAATATTAAAAAGCATAGTTGTTTGCAATAATGAAAACTGTTAACCTATGCTATATATAAATGATCATGACCTAGTTAATAACAAAATGAACAACTATACATGCAATGCAAATATATACATATCCATTCATTACACCCACAAACACTGAAGAAATTATGATATTTCCTACTCTTGTTTGGGGAGTCGAAATTGTTAGGACAAACATCAAAATTTTCCATTTTTTAAAATCAAATACCACTCAATAAAAATGTTTAGGAATCAACAACTTAATTTGATGTTAAATAATGAGAAACAAATTGTTTTTAAAATTTTATGAGTTGACCTAAAAATTGAAAGTATGAAAATCAATTTTACTAAGTATGTGAACCCATCAGTTGAATTCAATGTAAGATTTTAATAAACTCAAATTTTACTGAAGCTCAAAATATATGTTAAATTTCTTTAAGCCCATGTATTTCCCTCTGCCGCACCCTTTTTCCTGGTCTCTTTGCATTTTTACTTTTACCTCTCTTTTATTCCTGTATTTTGTTTCCTGTTCTTTACCGTTCCTTTTCTTCAACCATCTTTACTTGCTGGTTCCCTCGCCCATTTGTTTCTCTTTCTTCCATGCTCCCCTCATGTTATCTTTCTCTCTCTCTCTCTCTCTCTCTCTCTCTCTCTCTCTCACTCTCACTCTTTTTCCCCTCATTCCTCCTTAATCACCTTATTAGCAACCAACGATTAAGGGAAAGATGAGTTCCCTCCAAGGCCAAATTTTAGACAAAAACACAAAAGCCCTTTGTGCAATAACAAGGGTATTCTAGCTCCACAAAGTCCGTATCTAATTTAAAAAGAAGAAAGAAAGAAGAACCACTCAAATTTTCAATATAAAGTGGATAATTAGAACATCTAAGATTCTAGAGACATTTAAAATTAAATTTCTCAAAAGACAGTTTGTGAGATTTGTTTTGTTGTTGTTTTCACTAGCTGAATTCCTTTTGACTCTACCTAACCTTCTGCCTCTAACAATCCTGTTCTTAGTCCCATGGTCACTGACAAATAACACCATCCACTTTCAATAACCTACATAATCATTCACTAGCTCCCAGGTTACCTGCCTACACCATATCCTTCTTGCTCAGACCATTAGTTCTCAGCTATAGCCATCCATCATTCCGTCACTACAGCAATGAGTAGCAGCTTCACTCCGTTTCAGTCAATGACAGAACAAACAGTATAGTGGTCCCAACAGGCTACAACATACAGCCTAGGAGAGTAGCTGACTATACCATCTGGTTTATATAATTACACTCTATAATGTTTGTACAATAGTGAAATTGTCTAACACATTTTTCAAAACACACCTCATTTGTAAGCAACATGTGATTGTACTACAGAAAAGTCAGTTCTTCTTTCAAATTTCTAGACCTTTTCCTTTGCCTTTTTCTCTATTCTGTCATTTTTCCCCCACATACTCTCTCAAACTAAATTACTTATATGAAAAGGGAAAAGTAAAAATTATGAAATTTTGGAAAATTATAATTTGTTAAAATTCTGAAATGAAATTATGAAATGAATTCAGCTTCAGAAGTCTCTAACTTACCCTCCCAACACCACACACCCTCACAGGTATGCCTATCTGAATCAGAATGCCATTCCAAATATCCTTCCACGTGCTTGCATACCCACTTTCATGGGCATTCTCATTGTTCAATCTCCAAGCTCCTGATATGAGAAACATAATATCTCATCATGCATACTATGCTTGTTCCTCAAAGAGGTATGCAAAATTAAAAAGAACTCTAAGAAAGAAAAATCTTTGGCCCAATAGCCCTTAAATTTATCTCAATCCCAAGAGAACTAAATGGTAACAATACTTTCTCAACAAAGATTATAGTTAAGTAAGACTTGTTCTTAAAATAAAAAAGGAAATCTCAAAGTATGAAAATGGAATTGATGACAGAGAAACAGAAGTATGGGCTATGTTATTTAAAGCCCTCACTTTGTCCTAAGTAATTTGAAAGACAGTTATAAATAATACCCTGCTTCCCCCACATATACATACACCATACAGACATAGAATGGAACATACCTTCAATCTGATCCTATGCTAAAATAAATAAACACATTTTTCTGAGCTTTTTAGCAGAAGTGAAAAGTACATACAGCAAAGTGTGTAAAAGTGAATGTTTTTGAAACTTTCATGGATTGAAAAGAACACAGAAAAAAGTCATGTCTGAACTTGCTAAGCTCCTTACATGCCCATTATAATCACTTCCCATATCTGACAAAGGGTAATCACTACACTGACTTCTAGTATCATAGATTGTTTACTTCTTTTGAACTTTATATAAATGGGAGCACAAATATATGTCTGGTATCTTTCACTTAACATTACAATTGTAAAAATCAGTGCATTACTGTGTTTAGTTTATTTTGTTCATTCCCATTACAACAAAGCAATCCACTGAAAATATCCCAATATTTACATTATTATTGAGTGACATCTGGCAACGTTTCATAAACAGAACTCCTGTAAACATCCTTCTATGTATGATTTTGGAAGCATATGTATAGGTATCTCCTGTCACTTCATTTTTACAAAAGAACTACATAATACTTGTTCTTTTTTTTTCTTTCTAACTAAAAGAAGTCTAGGGAGGACTTTCATTTCAGGACAAAAAGGAAAACAGTGTTCAGGGTTGGTTTTGCAGCAGTCTTTATAGAAACAACATACACCCTCAGCAATGAGTGGGACCACAAGCTCCTTCCCCTGGACCTGCTTTATACAGACTTTAAATTTACCACAACATTTCTAATTTTATCTATATTAGTGTAAACTTAATCTATATGTATTATTAAATATGATTTGACAGGTTACTTTGAGTTCTGAAAATATTCAAAAGTATTTCCATATAAAAGAATAGCATCAGTGGCTTAATAGTGGTGAAGTGAATATGCTAATAAAGACTTTTTTCTACAACCTTTCTATCAATATTATAAGTAATTTATTATTTTGTAGAATGTAATCTAGAGTAATTTACCCCTTAATATTAATTAAGTAGATGTTTTCTGTTATGCGGTGAATATATGCCAAGGAATGTGTAATAAAGGAGGCAAGAATTTGAATAAAAATTAGAATATTACCATTTATGGTTTCATCTTACAACAGGCATACTGAAGAAAAATTTATTAAGTACTTATCCACGGTCAGGTATTTTATTAAACATTAGAAGATGTGCAAATACTTAAAAGAAATGAGCTCTTTATAATACCAGAGGCAGGTCACTACCAGTCTCAATGTTACACTATACGGCACAGCTTCTCACTACCTTCACTTACTGAATACTTGCCAATGCCTCACAATCAGTTTCTTTACCACTCAAACGCTCATATTATCACTGATTATTCTTATACTCACACCCTCAAAGTTGCTTAAAAGTCTTCATCCCCAATAATAATCATTCATGTTCAAGCATTTAACTTGTGATTTATAATTCAGAAGTACTTCACTTGGGAGATTTCAGATCACATTTGATAGCTTCCTCAAAATCTCTTACTAACTCACTCACTTCTTTGTTTCCTTGTTTAAGACCTGCCTTAAAAACTTGGGCCCTCCCTAGTGGCGAAAGAGGTTAAAGTGCAGCACTGTGAAGCTCCCTGCAGAGCTTCAGAGTGAGTTTGACCCCAGGTGAGGATGGTGACCCACATGGTGTGACAGACCTCTACTGACCTGCCCTGCTCCTCTGAGCAGTATACTTCATCAATCTACCTGTTCTGCTCCCCACTCTGCCTCTGGTGAATACTGTCACCACCCTTGCACCTCTCTGGTCTGTACCCCAGTTTGGCATACATAAATAAAGTAAATCTTTAATAAAAATAAAAATAAAACAGTTGTGAAAAAAAGAATAGTTAGCTGCAAGATAATAATTATAAAGCAAAAGAGTGAAGTAGATCTGTTGCACGAAAATTTCATGCAGCTTT
>NW_004567108.1:61080344-61083365 GCF_000260355.1 Condylura cristata | reverse complement strand
CCCAGTTCTTGTATAAATAAATAAATAAATCTTTAAATGTTCAAAAAATAAATATTCACACTATACACAATTTTCTGTGGAGATAAAAGATATATAAATTCCCTTTACACTGCAGATAAAACGTTTGCTCATGATCCAAGTCACAAAATAAAGACCTCTGCCCACATCAACCTTAATTTAGTATAATATTGGAACAAGTAAATAACTAAATTGTAGTGGTTGGGATCACTCTTTCAGGTTGAGGGAAATTAAGTTAACTTAAAATATTATGGGACTATTCTAGATATGTTATGCAATGGACTGACCATATGCTAAATAGTTATCTTTTATATGGTGCAAAAATATTTTTATAAGGTGCAAAAATAACCATCACATAGAGAAAAGGAAGAATTCCATTCCTTTCTCAACAGAAATTTTAACAATTTTATTAATCACAAATATGACAAATTGGGAATGTATCTAAATAGCTTTATTCTTTTTCATGTGATTAAATTTCTCTTGTCTTTTCAAAGAATGAATCTATATTAACACACATATTAACAGTCAAAAGTTTTTTCTAAGTTTTTAATTAACATAGTATGAATGCCAGTTAATAATCTACTCATAGTTAGATAAAAAGTTACTCTGTGGGATAAAAGTAACCACAAGGAAACAAAGCCTAAACTTTGGCTTATTATAATGACATTATTAATAAATTTAAATGCTTTGTCATATTTAAAAATTTTATGTACAAACTTGCATAAGCCATTTCAATTTTCCATTTAGATTTTTCATCTTTATCTTGAGTTGTATTAGGATTTCTTTAGAAAAGCAGATTTGAAAGACATCACTTGATGTGTAAATCATTATAGAAGGAATGCAGATCTATGAATGCAGAGACTTTGGCTTCTACCTAAGTATATCTCCATCCATGACAAACAACAGATTCTCATAGAAGGTGCTTAACTGCACTTAAGAAAGCAGAAGAGTAAAGAGGAGAAATGCGAGTAGAAGCAGAATAGACAGAAGAGGAATCAGAGAAATGATAAGAGAGAGAAAGAGATAAGACAAATACAAAGTGGACTACCATCCTATATAGTTCTGAGGTTCTATAATGTGTCCTTTGTATTTGCATTCACGCCTAAAAATCCAAATATATGTATGTTATTAACCAAATTTTACAAGGAAAAAGAAAAAGAACTGAGATTTAAGGGTGGGGGATAAAAAATTATCTAAAGACAGTAAATTCCAAGACAATATCACTCAAATGTCCACATTTTTCCCACCAGTCCTGTTACTACCAAAAAAAAAAACACAAGCTTTTAAATCAGAGTGAGAAAGAAAGCAAAATGGTATAAAGAAAACAGGCTTCAACTGATAGACTGAATAAAATAATGGTATAACATAAACAGATATCAAAGAGCAATATTTTAAAAAAACAGTATGAATATTTATTTAAAAATTACTAATTGAATTTTCCATGCTCAGTTTTTTAAATGTTATTTTAGAAATGAGTAAGTGCTCATAAAATATAAAGGCTTTGAATTTTTTTCCTTTCATTAAAATGTGTGTATATATATATTCAAATGTTTACAATGACCAATCTAAAACATCTGGATGATTCTAATTTTGCAGAGATATTACTTTTTAAAACACTACCCTAAATGTCTGAATATTGATAGAATTCTATGTTTTTGTTTTGCTTATTTGTTTATTGCCTAATTTTTTATTTCTCTTAATTGTATTATTTTTTATTCAGTAACAATATACAAAAGTGCATATGATAAGGGCCCCGTTTAAAGGCATATGATACTATATCACTCAGACAATCAAAGAACCCATAATTCTCCCATCACAATTCATTAGCCTCCTTTCCCAACTTTCTGCACATCTTCAAATCTACTATGGTAGTAAGGGTTGCTGGAGAGACAGGACAGTGTATACAGGTTAACTATCATCAAGCCTACTGCTCAGGCCAGATGTTATCTAGTCCTTAAAATAAGGTATAAATCCTTAAAACAAGGATTAATATTATCCTCTTAAGGGGATTACACTAAGAGGTTCACTTTCTAGCTCTAACGAGGTTGCAATATTTTCATTTTATTAAAGTTTACATGTCCTCATTTTAATTGGTGCATTGCTTTTGTATAAACCAATTTGAATATTTTACTTTTACATTTTAAAATGTTTTATTTTTATCCTATATCAGCTTATATTATTTCTAGTTTTTACTGTCATTCAACTCAATTTATAAACATAGAAAAATGTACACTTATATTCTTTAGTAGTTTTGTGACTATTTCTTAGTAAATCAGCATACATTTGAAATTTATCTTTTACATGGCATGAGTTTAAGATTTAAATTGATATTTACAAGAAATATAGAATAATCTGTTTTTTCCTTAATAGTCTTGTATTCTTAAATTTCTATTACAGAAGCTTCTATCTAGGGTTGAGTATTTCTCTGCATTAGTATGAATATTCTTATTTTTTAACCATTCTGGTGTTTTGATGGTAGCTATGGTAATACCTAAAGAGGTATAAACCTATGCCCCTCAATCATTTTTAGTGATGTAAACCAACCAAAACTAAATAAAATTACACCAAAAATGTAACCCTCTTTTCAAATGCTATGCTTCTTACATCAATAGTATAATAACTTTAAATCATTTCAAAACAGACAGATAACGAGATCTCAATTACTTTCTCCTTGTAGCCACCTATAATATTTGCCACTTAAATACACAGACATGTAACTGATTCTTTCTGGTTGTTTTTCTCCCAAATATAAATGATTATAAGCAATTCGGAAAACTCAGCTACAAGAATTAGACTATACTCTAAAAGACACCTAGATATATTATGACAGAGAAAACTTTTCCTTAGTCTACTATCCAATCCTTAATCTAGTATTTGCAAAGTAAGCCAGTAATTTTAAATATTAGCAAATGAGTTTTAATCTTTTGAATATTAACAGTGAGAGGGGCCTCCTCCCTGGTAGTGCATGCTATCCATAGCCACTGCAGCACAAATTTGATCCCT
>NW_004567108.1:61064078-61080244 GCF_000260355.1 Condylura cristata | reverse complement strand
TTAAGTGCTTTAGTGGAAACTTAACTGTTTCTAATGACAAACCACAAAGTACATAAAACTATAATGCCTGTTTTACATATTGAGAAATTAGGGCAAGAAAAGCCCCATACCTTACTCACTCACTTATATAGTAGTGAGAGCAGGCAAATCTAATCAGCCTGGCTTTGAGCTGCCACTTTAAGTAATGATTTGATTGCTGAAACTCACTAGTCATTAGCTATGTAACAACGGGGAACGTTATTGTTTGAATACAACTGCCACAATATTTAAACCATATTTTTAAATGAGTAGCTTCAATTATAACCTGCCACTAGATAATTTGAAATTCTTATACTATTTATTCTCTTTAGCAACATTTGCTGGATTATATATGTAGTCACCACTAGCACACATTTTTTTGGAAATTAATATATTGATACATAAAAGTTAAAATGCAGTCAACAATAAATAGCTAAATCAATAATTCTGCTTCAGTATCTGATATCCTACACCAGGTTCTATCTAGTGTATCGCTGAACTGCCTTTGCCCAAAAAACCTAATGAATATTTATGTAGTAGGCTATCTTCAAACACTGGTGAATCTCAATGAGTGAATATATGTGGTTAATACTTCTTATTATAATTACTGTCTTTTTTTCTTTTATTATATCTTTTTAGAGCTAGCTAAAGCCTCTTTTAACTTGTGTTAAGATATGAAGACATCCACAGGTTTAAAAAAATATATATGGATACAGATATAGATTTACACATACATACACACACACACACACACACACACAGATAGCAAGTAATCAAATATCACCATTTTTTAAATGTTGTTTTACTGAAGAGAACAAAATAATCCTCAATCCTATATAGAATGAAATGATGTTATCTGAATACTTACTTACGTTATATTTACATTTTATTTAAAAGTTAAGTTTCTGGGCCCTCCCTGATGGTGCAACGGGTTAAAGCACAGCAATAAGAAGCTAAAGACACTTCAGCATGAGTTCAATCCCCACCCCAGAAGTGATCCACACGGTGCGGCAGACCTCTCCTGACCTGACCGCTGCTCCCCTCAGCAGTGTACTACGTCTATCTGCCTGTTCTGCTCCCCACTCTGTCACTGATGAACCCTCTCACCATCCCTGCACTTCTGGCCTGTACCCCAGTTCTGTATACATAAATAAATAAATCTTTAAAAAAAAAGTTAGTTTCTAAGAACCTATTAACAATGCTAATAATTGACTGGAGAAAGAAGTAAACTATAACTATTTGGGAAGTATTTGGGGAGTAAAATCTACAAACACACACCCATAGTACAAGCTTTAAATGAATCTCACACATAAATGCTAACTATACACACAGTAATTTTAAAAGGATTTTTAAACAAAGTTGTCTTTATATTTAAAAAAAATGGAAACATAAATACATCATTCCTTTGTTGAGAATCTTCAATAGCTTCTCATTTCCTTCAAAGTGATCATCCTCTCAAGAATCTATAGGACAATATGATCAAACTGTTCACTTCTCTGAACTCCTCTCTGATTACTCACCCCCACTGTCAAACTCATACTGACTTCTTTGCTGACCCTCCAACACAAGAAGCAGACTACTGTCTCTGGTTCGTTCTTCAGCTTTTTATACTGCATTGAATAATCTAACGCTAGATATTCTCATCATTTGCTCCCTTAGTTCTTTCAGGTAATTGCATAAGTGCCACTTTATCAGTAAAGTCTTTCTTAACCACCCTGCATCTGAAAACACAACCCAGCACTTCTTTTCTCACATCTTGCTTTATTTTTCCAAAGATCTATGACCATGACATATGTATACAAATATGTATATATTTATATGTATATGTGTATATATAAATATATAAAACATATTTGTTTATTGTTGTCTCCTCAAATTAATTTATAAGCCCTCAAAATTAGGTATATTTTGTTTGCTACCCACCCCCAGAAGTTAAAATAGTATCTGACACTCAATATATATTGGTCTGTGGAATAAATCAACAAAAACATTAAGTCCTATTACAAGATGACACTTAAGAAGTCAGATACAGAACGACATTGTATGTTCTATCACTTTTGTAAAAAGAATAAGAAGCATACATATATTTATGCTTTTGTTTGTATGCAATTCTCCTGGAAGGTTCCCTCTAATAAGAAAATTGGGGGACTAAGGAAGGACACGTAGATCTAGAACATGTACTATCTAATCAGTGAAATTAATCAATATTTTGTATAAATGAGAACTACATTAAATAATCAGAAAAGCCTACAACTCATACTTAGTAATTCGGTGAGTGCCAACTCCTTAATTTACATTTGAATTAAGGTATATTATTAGAAAAAAATTGAAACAGGAACTTATGTTTTAACATATTTTATAGTATACAAAATATGTTTACACGTCTTCTCTCAACTCAGTCTCATAAAAATTCTGTCTGACAATGTGTGTATATAATAATCCCCTCCTTTTATAGAAGAGAAAAATGTAGAATACTTAAGAAAGCTGACAAAAAGATTAATTCAGGTTTCCTGATTCTTAATATATTACTATCCTCAGTGATTTGATGAATAAGAACTGGATTAACATTTATCTTATGAATAAAGAAAGAAAATGTACCTGATGGTGAAAACAGATAACACTTCAATGATGTTGACAATATGATGTCTCAATTGATATCAGTCCACTCTAGTGCTTAACTATAAATTGAAAATACATTGAATATTACTGTAAAGTGGATTATTACTGAATCATGACAATTTTTAGTCAACAAATCTGATATGCTATTCATTGAAATGTAGTAGGAAAGATATAAGAGGATTTCATTGATACTGTAATTCAACTAATCAGTATTCAGTAAGATATGCAGAGAAAATAATTATATGTTGCAAAAAAGTTTCTTTTAATTGTCCAATTTCAAAAACATCAAATAAAGGCAATTATCTTGTAGAAGAGGTAAACACATTTCACTCACATGGTGACATCAACTCTCGACATATTTTTCACAAAAGGGATATTCTTTAAGCAAACAAAAATAACTAGGTTACTCTGGAGTTAAAAGGAAGTTCAATTCCTTAATTCAACAGATTTTGATTTAAAATTTATGTCCTTATAACTAGACACTTAAAAATAAACATGAAGGGAACTGTTGTTCAAATAAATAAACATAGTAGGAAAATCAGCCATTGTTCACTAAGGTTTAGAAAATGTTGTGCTATCATCACTATTCAAGAACAGCCATCAGAGTTGACCCTCCTTTGTGCCCCAGAAGACAGGTTCTTCCACCCTGAGAGGCTAGAACTGAATAAAGCAAAATACTTAAGTTTACATGTTAAACAATGTGAGATGTCTTCAGAATCATCAGTACATTTAATCTGGAAATAACCCAATTAGATAAGATAGAATGTATCTTCTAATTCATCATTTCCAAAAGCAATATGTCCTATACTGTGCTCCCTTCAGGACAATCTCTGAAAATGGTCAGGTCAATATTTCCAGAGACTTTGCACTCCATACTATAGTTGCCCTCTTGAGTATTTGATTAAAAGTCTGGAAAACTCTTCAGTCAAGTCAACTGTTTTTTTAGCATTAAGCCAATATACTCCAAATTCTGGAAATCATTTCTCCTTGTAACACTTCAAGGACACCAAATATGCTTAATTTTCTACTATATTACTTGTGAATCCTAATCTCCTACTGATTCCTCCTTTTATAGAACTATTTAAGTGCCTCAGTATTCAGTCCTTGCTCTTTCTTTTGTTTCTGTACTCTCTTGTTTGATGAGCACCTACAATCAAATGATTTTCAGTACTATCTGATGCCTACAACTCTCAAATTTATTATCTGTATTCTAAATCACACTCCTGAAATCCAAACCCAAAACTAAAGATCTACACTGACTTTTTTGAAAGATAAGCTGAAGTTTTAATCTTCCCCATCTAAACTTCTCTACAAAAGTAATCTTTGCATACACTCAAAATAATTTACATTCCTCTAGTACTCCTACTAAAAACCTAGTCAAACCTGACTTTTTTCCCTCACACCCCACACAGAAAGTCTCATGTGCTTAACCTTCAAAATATATCCAGATGGTAAATATACCTTGCTACTTCCAGAGCTACCATCCTTACTCGAGCTGATATATTTTATCACCCAGGTGATTACAATATTCTTTTATCCTTGCTCCCTTAAATATATATAGTATCAACACGGTTGTCACAGTGATCAATTTAAATGAAAAGTTAGGACATTTCAATCCTCTTTTATAACTCACAAACCAACTGCTCCACATTTCACTGAGAAAAATCACGATCCTTAGTTATGTTCCCGAAAGCCATGAAATCTGTTCCCTAATACATCTTTAATTTCACTATACTATCTTTCACTATACTATCACCTTTCTGGCCACTCAGATCTCCTTACTGTACATCAAATAGTCCAGATACGATCCTTTTTTGCAATGTATGTAACAGATGCACACTCTGGTTAGAATGCTCTTTCCCCAGAAACTACGTACCTCATTGGCTCCTGTTTCAAATCTTGCTTATGTGTCACATTTTCATTTATGCTTATCCTGAATTTCATTTAAAACTGTGTTGCGACCTCTGTCCTAACAGATCTCCAATCATTTAACCTGCCATTTTCCTACTCCTAGATTTTAATATCTTTGGATATGACACATTACTTTTTTATTAACTTCCAATCACACTAGAATATAAACTCTGAGAAATTTTATTAGCTTTATTTACTGATATATCCAAAACAACAGCAAAGAATTAAGTCTGCCACATATACATGCTTGATAAATACTACTTTGATGAATAAATGAAACATACTTATAAACAGATAGTAGAGTATCTATGTAATTTTAATATTTATCCCTTCATCTTTGGTATTTGGACAAAATTAAACCTATATGGAAAATGATAATAGAAAGGTGATTTGTTCTATCAAAGATGAGTGCATTATCTGCTTCCACATATTTCTTATATTCCTATAAACTGATAGATTTTCATTCTCATAGAACGAAAGTAAATATCAATGCATCTAAAAACCTGACTACACAATCCTGAACCCTTGATTAAACATCTGAATCACCTTGGAATTTTCATAAGAATATACAATACATGAACCATCTCAGTGGTATAATTTCTGATGACATTCTTCCCTAGTGTATTCATTACTGAAATGTCAGTGTTTTAGATAACAATGCCATTCATTAGAATTATGCAGAATAATTGATTACAATTACTATTATAATTGTCTCTCTTACTTCCAAATAATGTTGAGGCAAACTTTCACTATTTTACATATTATAGTAGCACTTTTAAGTTTCCCAGTCCTTCTATATTCAACTTAATATTTCTTGTTGAAGTTTTCACCATTTATAAGGATAGAGTTTATAAAGAGGAAATTACTTAAGTAGACGTACTTAAGTGACTTTCTTGTAATGTCACTGGTAAAGCAATGCGTAAGTGGTCATGTAGTAGAAATGACATTTACCATTTTTAAGAAATTAGACAAGTAATGTAATTAATTAAAAGATACTGAGTTATGCAAAAGCTTCACTGATGTATGTGGGGAAATTATTAAGTTTTGAGAATTTTGTATTTAAGAATTAAGAGATATTTCTAATTATTCTTAAAACATACTATAAAATTTCATTAATTGGCAATAATTTGAGTAATGTTATATTTGATTTATAAAATATCACTCTATTACTTTAAACTAAATACTTACTAAAGATATTGCCTCAATGCATAGATAAATTAAACAAAAACAATATTACAATTATTTAAAAATAAATTGAATAATATGAAGTCTGTAAAAATCACAAGGTGTTTCCATAATTTACAAAATGAATAAGAGAGAAAATTTTAAAGTGACAGAAATCCATTTGATCTCATAAACTACATCATACATTGCCTGAAACATTATTCATCATTGTTGAATAGTTTGTTTTTGATAGTTACAAAAAATAAAGGTCCAAATGACCACAAGTTCTCAAATAAAATGAGAATTAACTTATTTTTAAATTTAAATGCTTATTTTTAATTAGAATGATTAAAAGGGGATATTCTTTCATTGAATGCCTTTATTCTTTCATAATAATAATGCCAGTATAGGTCTTCTACATAAAGAGTTATTTAAAGTAAGTTAGTCAGTTCTAGCCTACATGCTGATGAACAAATTATGAAGTAATTTCATGCCTACATGGAGACAAGAAAATGTAAACCACACTCAGAATAATATATTTACTAGCTAAGATTTACATAAGCCAACTAAAATGAAAAACAGAAGAAATTCCTCTGAAAAAATGCATATGCCAGAGTTATCAAGAAACATAAACAAGAAAGAGAATGAACAAGAGTCCTTGATTTATATATTTAGAACCTTTACTCAGGAGGACAGTAAATGAAAACAATTATGACTTACAATACAAAATAGCATGTATAGATAGAATAGTTCAATTAATAACAAAAAATTAAGACATATTTGTTTCCCTACTTATCACATTTTCCAATGCAATTTTCCACCGTGGAGACTTTTGAAGACCTACATCAAATTATATTGTTTATAATCATATGAGTTAAAAGTTACTAAAAGAAAAGCTATAGCATTCTTAACCTATTTATGGAATATACTCAGCTACCCACAGAGAAAACTCAGGAATTTTTACCACAGGCATTGTTGACATTCATTATGAAGGGAATGATTACCCCATGTGAAATATCAATAGCACCCACATTTTGTGATAACCAAACATAATTAGACTGACTGGATAGCAAAAACACTCGTTGGTGAGAACCACACCAACATAAGATGAAGGAAGGAAGAAAGGAAGGAAGAGAAGGATAGAAAAAGAAGGGAGGGTAAGAGGAAGGGAGGAGAGAAGGGAAAGTATACTAAGCATTCTTAAACAGTTAATAAAATTACATGAAGTACATTGAATATCTATTTGGTAGATTTGAATGCATTTATTCCAGTTTAAGAAAAATCTTAATAAAGTTATAAGAAAAATCTTGTTTACATAAAACCTATGTATTGTTTCACTAAAAACAATAAACATGTCGTCAGTCTTAACAAAGATTCGCTTCTCTTAAGAAAAATATTAAGTGGCTTTTCAATAAAATTCCCTTACTTCTATCTTAAGAGTAATACCAATATTCCTGTATAAAAACAAATTTTTTATTTCAATTTTAAAGAGAAGAGAAGAACTTTATCACCTACTGGTGGTTCCCAAAAATGTTCTCATGTGACTTTAGAAGACAAACTAATATATTGTGCATTTATAAAAATGTTTAATAGGACCTACCTATTAATAATAGTAACTTGTTATTACAGACCAGAAGTAATTATTGTAATCATTATTAATTATAACTAGATGCTATCCTTTCATTTTTCTCATGTGATCATTTTTTGACTTACCATTGATGTAACTGAACGTGCATCTTCTTCATAATTCACCACTGGAGGTGGCTCTTTCCCATCATTTTCTTGTACTTTTTGCTCTAGTAATTCTTTCTGTGCTGTAAACTTTGCCTCAGTGCATCGTAGCTGCTGGACTGAGTGTTTCAACTCTTCAAGTGTCTGTTTTTGGCTTAGCAAAAGCACAATACTAAAAGAGAACACATTAAACAAATTATTTTTCAAGTTTTTTAAGAAATAAAAACTAAATAAAGCTGTTTCCTTTAAAGGAAAATGCATCTTTGCTTTTCATTTTTTCTATGAGTCTTCATAATCATAAGACTTCTGATTCTGAAACAGATTTTGAGTTATTATGTTAGTATTAAGAAAAAAGAAGGAAATATTTGGAAGAAAAATCAAAATTCAAGATGCTTTCACTTCATTTTAAAGCTTAATTATCTACCACACAGAGAATGAATACTTATATCCAGAAGTGTAGGACCTGAGATAAAGTAATGTGACATAATAAATAAATTATGAAGCAGAATCACAATGTACTTCGAATCTCAAATGGAACAGAGCTAAAGTTAGAAATGTGCCTACCTGGGATGTAGTGTGTGGAGTATGAATTTATAGACAGGAAAAATCTATGCTGACAAAAACTAGGATTGAGCAGTGACTAAGAAAATGAGCATAACATAGGCCCCCAAGTATTTCCAATATCATAACAGTAGGTTTCCCCATCACTTCCTTAGAAAACTATACAAGCCATATGTTTCCTTATTGTGTCTATTATCCCTTGCTCCTAGTAAGAACGGCAAACTAATACATCCACACTAAAGCCAATAGAAACAGGAGAATATCCAAGGGTACATTTTCATACATAAAAAAGGTCAGATCACCTCAAAATGTTTAGTCAGATCTCCCCAAGATGTTCAAAATGGTCCTACCCAAGACATGTTTTGACATGTGGATGTTCCAAGCTGAGGTCAATCTAGGCTTTGCAGGCTTGCTAGAAGCTATTACTGTAACTCCCTTACAACCAAAAAATGAAATATGAGGGTACTGTCCAGTTTTTAACAGAGATAACCATTCTAGAAAAGGGATGAAGCTGTATAGTAGGGCAAATATGTAATTACAAAGCACCTTGTCTTCCTTATATAAGTCACCCAATCACTGTCACTTGATTCCCCCTACTCTTGTTTTGAAGCCCCAAGCCTCTGTTTTATTGTGCAGCTCTGAATACATACCCTCATTTCTCTCATGGTCATTAGAGTTCTTGTCTGTGTAGATTCCCATAAGTATGCAATTAAATTTTTCCCCCACTTATCTTTCTCATGTTCATTTGATTATCTGATCAATCTACATGAGTAAGTGAAAATCACCACCTTCCCTAACAATAGCGTATTAAAAACTTAAGGAATTGTGTCATATGTTACAGTACATAAATTATTAATATGTAAGAAACAATAAATTTCCTATTAGAGAAAGCTTCAGAACTAGAGAATGCTAGAAAATGTGAACTTAAATTGGAAATTTGAAGGATAGTGAATATAAACTGAATAAATAATCATAGGCAAGAGGAATTCACACAAATTTTGTTTATACATATATGCTGGTCAATATTTTCGAAACTCAATTCCACTCACATAACAGGGTACAGTATATGAGAATGCTATCAAGAAAGCTTCAGCGTCATCTCTATTATTTGCAATGAGTTTCAGATGAGATCCTAACAAAAAAGCAGTAACAGGTATATTTGGGGAAAAGTAGAACTATTAATGAGAAAGATAATTGGTAAAAGTTACCTAGAACATTCAAAACACAACTGTAAACAGCAAAGTTAAAAGTAAGGAAGAAAGGGAACTATGAAGGACACAGAGTAAATTCCCTACTTTGCTACTAAGAGTAGTTACTTAACATGTAACAGTTAATCACACTATATCCAGAGAGTCCTGTGACTTGGAAGAACCTGGTACACTCTTAGGACATCTTAATTCAATACACACTTTCAGAAAAGAGACAGAGGGGAAAGTCAAATTTCAATGAAAAGTAGGCGAGTTGAGCAAAGTAACTGGAGTCTGTAGTTAAGGACAGAAGATGTCAACAAAAGGGCTGACCCCTCAGTCAGAGGCCCTGAAAGTTGAGAGCTAACCACTGTGAAGTACACACCTGTGATTCAGATGTGAAATACATGTAGAAGAGAAGCAGTGCCCTCCACAGACAGGCTCCTCTATTAACAATAGCAGAGCATGCCCTGGACATTATTCTTCCTCCTAATAGAGGGAGAATATAATACCTAGAGACTGGTACTGACTTCATGCAGTGTTTTGACGTACACAGAGAAAGTGGAGTCTCAGGTGTGCAAGCAGAGAACAATGGCAGTACCACAAACACAACACATATTCTCCTACTACAGCATATTCAAACTTCTGGATCAACCCAGTAGGCCGTTCCCCAACTCAGCAATTGCAAAAACAGGTGCCAGCCCTTAGAGAAAACATCTAGAGCCACAAGGAAAATATAAACCAGTGAAATAAACACGTGAAAATATAACTAACATCCTGAACCTTCAAGGTGTATGACATCACATGGACAAAACTCTCCATAATCCAACCAAACTTCACAGAAAATTTGAGCAAATTTGAGCAAGGATACAGATCGAATCAAAAAACAAAAGCCAAAATGGCACTAACAAGAACCCATACAGCAATATTAGCCTTAGTGTAAATGGAATGAACTCACCAATCAAAGAGTAGGCCATGGCTACTAGGAGAAGAAAACAAAACCCAATGTTCTGCTGTCTCCAGGAGACCCATCTGAGCTCCAAAGATAAATATAAGCTCAAAGTAAACATATGGAAAACAGTCAATCAATAAAATGGTACTCTAAAAAAGGCAGAGACAACCATACTTATATCAGATAGACTTCTTAGCTACAAAGTAGCAAGAGACAAGAGTGGAAATTAAGTAATGGTTAAGGGATAAATACAATAAAAAATATAACACTCATTAATACAATTGTAAAAACAAACAGGCATGAAAATATATATAAAGCAACTATTAAGAAAACAGATACAACATTATAGGAAACTTCATCAATCCATTTAAATAAATGGATATATCAACTGAAAAGTGAACATGGACACAATACACTAAAACAAGGAATTAGACCATAGGAGATTAATAGATATATATAAGGGAAAGCAGTTAAAAAAAAAAGTACACATTTTTATCAAGTACATATGAACTATTTTTGAGACTAAACTATATACTGAGTAAAAGACAAGTGTCAACAAATTCATGATGACTGAAATTATATTAAGTATCTTCGTTAATCACAATGGTATCAAAATAGATATTAAAAAAAACAGGAACAAACACTACATGTGAAGAATAAATAACATGCTATGGAATGACTAATAGGTTAGTGACAATATCAAAAAGAAATTCAAAAGTAGTTGGAGACCGGGCCCTCCCTGGTGGCGCAGCGGGTTAAAGCACTGCACTGAGAAGCTAAAGCCACTTCCGCATGAGTTCGATCCCCGCCTGCCCTGGAGGTGACCACATGGCGCGGCAGACCTCTCCTGACCCGCCCACTGCTCCCCTCAGCAGTGTACTTCGTCGATCTGCCTGTTCTGCTCCCCACTCTGTCTTTGGTGAATCCTCTCACCGCCCTGCATCTCTGGCCTGTACCAGTTTTTTTTTTTTTTTTTTTTTTAAAAAGTAGTTGGAGACCAATGAAAATGACATTAGCTACCAGAATCTATGGGAAACAGCAAGAGCAGTAATAAAAAGGGAACATAAAAAAATTCAAATAAATAATCTAACATTACACATCACAGACAAATAAGTGAAACCAAAAGCCAGTAGAGAAAAAAGAGAAGATTATAAGAAAAGTATATATTTGTCTTTCTAGATTTGTTAAATTGACTAATGAAACCATCTTGTTCTAGTCTTCTTGATTTTAGGGAAAAATTGATTACTTCCCCCCAAAAAATTTAGTAAGACATAATATAGCCAAAAACATTTTATCAAGCCAGCATTACTGATACCAACAGCAGTCTAAGATATCACAGACAAAGGAAAGTATAGACCAATATAGCTGGTGAATATAAATAGAAAATTCTTAACAAAATCATAGCAAACAAATTCAATAATACACTGAAACTTTCATCACAGCCAAGTCTAATGTGTTCCAATATGCAAGGATATTTCAATACAAGGATATAAATCAATGTAATTCACCACACCATGCGAAAAAATGAAAAAATGTATGATCATATCAATAGAAGAAGGAAAAGACACTTAGCAAGATTCAATATCCATTCACAGTAAAAACTCTCAAAAATTAAGATAGAGAACACATATTTGACCTAAGGCCACATATATAGTCAATTTAGGGCTAATATTTAATGATGGAAAAATGAAAGATTTTTCTCTAAAATCAGGTACAAGTCAAAGATGACAACTTTTGCCACTTCTTCAACATCCTATTGGAAGTTTTAGTTAGAGTAATTTGAAACAAGATATACAGAAAAGAAATCCAGATTGAAAAAGAAGAGTAAAATTCACTATTTGCAGATGACATGACATTATACATGGAAACCTACAAGACTCCAAAAGAATATTAAAAGTGATACATCAGAAATTAGAAGTGGCAGGCTAAAAACATAAATAACCAAAATTGGTAACATTCTTATATGCAAAAAAAAAAAAACTGAAAAGAAGGAAATGAAGAAAACAATCCATTATGTACAATCTTATAAAAAGGAATTATGAAGACATTACTGCATTAAAACCAATCCAATTTATAATTGTATAGAAAGAAAATAGTAATTAGGGATATACTTTAAAAAGGAGATGAAGGACCTGTACAGTAAAAGCCATAAGACATTGTCAGAAAAAAATAAGAGAGAAAAAAATAGAAAGATATTCACTGCTGATGGATTGGAAGAATTAACAGTCAAAATGGTCCTCTTACCCCAAGCATTGTACAGATTCAATATTCTAAAAACTTTTAAAGGAAAAACACTTTGAAGCTCATTTTATGAGAACATTATTACCAAAACCAAACATAGACAAAGAAAACTACAGACTAATTTCCTTAATGAGTACAGACGCAAATGCTTAAAAAGAAAGATGAAACACATATGATCATGTCCATAGATGCTGAGAAATCATTTGATAAGATTAATCATGTTCTTATAATGAAAACCCTTGAAAAACTGGGGATAAGTGCAGTATATCATAACATTATAAAAGCATATACAACAAAAACACAGTAAATACCATTCTCAATCTTAAAAAAAAAATGAAAACTTTCCATTAAGATCTGATATAAGACAAGATGTGTACTTTCAACACTACTATTCTGTATCGAAAGTCCTAACAAGAGCAATTATACAAAAGAAAAAATTAAAAAAGAATCACAATTGGGAAAAATGTAAAATATATGGAAGTGACATGGTAATATACAGAGAATCCTGAAGACACCATAAAAAAAAAAAACTAGTTGAAACAATTAGTACAGCAAGTGGAAGCCATAAAATTAATATAAAAAAATCAAGGTCTTCCTATATAGAAACAAAAAGAAAGCAATCTTATTAACTATCACACCAATATATATTTGGAATAAACCTAACAAAGGAGGTAAAATGACTATTAAAAAAAAAAAAAAAACCTCCAAGAAACCCTCCTAAAAGAAGTATAAAACAAAGAAATGGAAATATATTCCATTTATATACATTCATATGGATATATATGGAAATTTATTCTTATGGATTGGAAGAATCAACACTGTCAAAAAGGCCACCCTACACAAAACAATAAAAAATTTAATGCAATCCAAATAAAAATAATCAGTGGCATTCTTCAAAGATGGAAAAAACAATACTGAAATTCATATGAAACAACAAATGTCCTTAAACAGCTAGCAATCCTACCCAAAAATAGGGGGAAAAAATGACTGTCACGATACTTAAAATAGCATGGTACTGAACAAAACAATAGACAGAATAATAGAAAAAAATTGCGAGCCTTGAAACAACTATGAGGACAGGTAATATGACAAAGGAGTCAAGAAAATATGTGATAAAAAAAGAAGTTTCCTTAACAAATGGTGTTATGCAAACTGAATAGCCACATGCAATAGAATGTGAACACTAGAACACTAACTCAAACCGTATATATATATATAAAAATCAGTTCAAATGGATAAAAGATTAGGATGTAAGCTCTGAAATCATAATACACACAAGCAAACAGACAAACACTTCACAACATAAGTGTCAATAATGTCTTTTGGAATTTGTTTCTAACAGTAAAGAAAATAGAATATAATTAGGACTACATCAAACTAAAAGCATCGGTGAAAAATGGGACACCCTATTGAATGGAGAAAATATTTGCACAACATACATTTGATAAGGGACTGATATTAAAGTTCTACAAAGAACTCATCTAAAATAAGAAAATACAAACAACCCACTCAAAAAAAAAATAGGCAGAATAGCAATTTAGAAACATCTGCAAAGCATACACACAGTTGGAAAACAGGCACATAAAAATGTTCATCCTCACTTCTTATCAGGGAAATGAAAATCAAAACCATAATGAAATACCAATTAACATGTATGTGAGCCTGGCCCATATCTAAACAAGTTCTGGTGAGAATGTGAAGAAAATGTAACTCTCCTATACTGCTGCTGGGAATGAAGACTCTCTGGGAATCAGTACAGAAGTTTCTAAAAAGCTTAAAAACTGATTTTCCATACAACCTAGTAATTCCACTTCTCCCATATACTCACAAAACTCAAAAACACTAACTAAAACATAAATCTGCACTCCCATTTTGATTGAAGCACTATTGATAATAGCCAAGATACGGAAAAAACAGAAGAGTCCAAAAACTGATGAGCGAATTAAGAAGATGTGGTATACATGGTATACATAAATAATGGAATACTATTCAGTGATCACAAAAGATAAACCCACAACACTGAAAGCAGTATCTATGGTGATGAAAAGGGATGTTGTAAGCCGAATAAGTCAGAAAAAGAAAGGTAAATACTAGATGGTTTCACTTTCAGGTGGAATACAGAGAAACCAAACAAAGGTTTAAATAAAGGAAAAATTAAAATCTAGCCCTTAAAAGCTGAGCACAGAACTGAAGCATTCAGAATAGTAGAAGAGCTGGGGAAGGGGAAAACATAGGAAGGGAGCACAATGAACTGTGGTAATAAAATCTGGGTGATCTGGTGGTGTGCCCTACAATAAGTATACCTGAAGGGGCTATCCCATACTTCCAAGGTTCCAACAATAATATAATTCAATGTCACCACAGTTAATAATTTATAAAAAGAAAAGTAGATCTATCATGGGATAAGCAATTCTACTCATATATTTACTCAGAGCATGCTGAAAAACCAATTCAAAGGGATCTCTGGTTTCATATGCTCATTGCAGCACTAGTTACAAAAGCCAAGTTACGGAAACATCCTCACTGTACAACAGATTAGTGGATAAAGGAGCTGCAGTATACAGGCACAGGGGAATCATATTCACCTGTCAAAAAGATAAAAACCTGCTATATGTGACACATGATGGAACTGGAGTAGATTGTTAACAGTGCAATAAATCAGAAGGAAAAATATAAATACTCGATGACTATACTCATGTTAAATATAAAAAAAAAGAGGAATCTACAAAACTAAACCTAAACAAGAAACCCTAGAAATTTAACTATAGAATTGAGGTTACTTACTAAAAGGAGAAAAAGTCTTTAATAGCAATGGAGGGTGAGAACCAACTGACTGTTGTAAAAGATAACTGGTGTTTTTGTAGTGGGTGTGGCTTTATAGCATACACCTAAGGGGTGTAAATATATTCCCTTAATCATATGCAATCCTGTAAACCAATGTTACCACAATAACAAAAAAATACAATTAAAAATCAGTAAACATTAATCAGAAGTAATAGAGCTGTAGATATCATAGTGTCAGAGTTAATTAACTCTTTACAAATCAAATGACCATTTCTATAGTAGAATGCAACTTAAACACATATTTTCTATAATACACATAACCTAAAAACCTAGAGGCAAAAATAGAAGCTCCTTGGTTTTGCAGACTAGCACAATATTCTATATGCTCACATCTTATCTGTACTATAGCTATAACATTATCCAACTCTCTTGTGCCTAAGAAGACACAATTTGAAAGACAGGAGGTTTGAGTGAAATGATCTCTTAAAATTCTGCATGACTTCAAAAAGTTATGATTTTTATAATGCATAAACTATTTTATATACTAGATGATAATGGTATGAAACAATGTAAAATTTTTTTGAAAAATCACTTTGGAGGGCTCACCAAGCATTAAAACCAATTATAGTATTACTAATTCTTATATTGTTGAGTCTTAAGTGACATATGATTGGTATATTTTCCCAAAAGTTATAATCTAATAAAGTAAAAAGGGATCATAAATAGAAGAAAATCGACATTATCTCCATTGAATGAATATGCTTTAGAAGTAAAATGTGATGGATGTATACTAAAGTAACTCTTTGTATTGATTTAAAATTATCCCATTTCATGGGGGCATGGCTAGCTCAGTCAGTAGTGCATGAGACTCTTAAAATTATCTCATTTCAAGTAGTTGGCTTCACTCATTTTAATCTCTATTTTTAAATAAAATTCTGAAAAACTATTATTTCCACTGTGATCTCCATTATTTATATAGGTTAACATTGCTATTTTTA
>NW_004567108.1:61038003-61063148 GCF_000260355.1 Condylura cristata | reverse complement strand
AGAGAGAGAGTGTGTGTCTGTGTGTGTAGAGAGAGAATGCAGACCAATATATGGAACAGAATAAGAACTCAAGAAAAGGTATTTCCCATATAGTCATCCTTTAAGCTCCCTCTCCTTTACTCCCATACTTATCTCTTGAGAAATATAAATACATAGAAGAACATGAATCACACTCATTATGTAGATAGAGTAAAAAAAAATCAAAGAACCTCACAATTTCTAGAGTAACCCATAACGAGTGCCTATTCTAACAATATTTAGTCAGACATACTAGTGAGATGGTCTGCTAGCTTGTTCTCTTTGTTCATATACACTGAATTTTAACATAGGAGTCATAATGTGTACATTTAAAAGCCATAAAAAATTGAATTATCTGATCATCTATATACATGTAAAGGGGCTTATTCACAAATAGACAAAAGCAAAAGATATTTTATTCCTTCAATTTTATGTGCACAATGTTTGATAAATTTTAGTTTTAAAATACAGATGGAATTTTCTATTAAGTATAATTTTAGAAACTACCAATTTATTAATAGAATGCCCAGAGTAACTGAAATTCTCTTGTCACTACATCTATAAGGTTCAGGAGTACAAATAGGATTCTTAATATCCACTTCTAATAAGTGCTTAGTATAAATGGTAGTGGTAGGTTCCTAATATGCTGTGTTAAATAATAAGATAAAACATATTGCCATTAACAAAGTAAAGAACACTAAAAGCAAACTAGATTGTACTCAGTCACAGATAAGGAGAAATCTGAGTGAAAATAAATGTTGGTCATCTTCAGGAGGTTTTAGGTATAGAGGACCCATATATGGCCATGCATTAGGCAACTCTGAGTGAAAACGACTGAGTTTAAAAGCAAGCAGAACCCAAAAAAAAGATGAGTAAAATCTGGCATCCTAAGTCCCAAATTTTAAGGAAACAGAAAGAACATAACGTCAACAAACTCAGAGACTGAGGAGTTCAATTAAGAGTTTCTTAATATAGCTATGTAGTGGTCATTGGTAACCTTAGAAAAACCTTTCAATAGTTAATGGGGCAGGGTCCAGGTAAATGTGAGATGAAAACCACATGTAAGTTGAAGATAAGTGAGCATGATTATTCTTAGAACATGTTTGACTAAGGAAACAATAGTAGTTGGAGGAAAAAGTACAGACATTAACAAAAGGTCATCTGGGGTAAATGAAAAAGATGAGACTGTTTTCAGAAGTAAAGCTTACCATATTTAAAAAGTGGGTACAGTACACAGTTAAGGGGAAAAAAATATGAATATACTATATAAAAATTAGCAAGCTGATCATAGATCTGCAACATATAGCAAAGGATAGGGAGAGAGGGTGGTCAAAACAGGGGCAAGAAGAACACAAGTGAATATGATGATGGTTCATGGGTGATATGGTGGTGGGAGAATGATGGGAACTACAGTGATGTAAAAAGAATAATTTAATTGAATTTTTTTAAGAAAAAGAAAAATATCAAATAACGTCACTAAGTAAATAAAAAAGTTAAAAAACTATATGTTCTGAGCAATAGGTGAAAGAATATGAAAAAAAGCACAAGAAATACTCTAGTTAGGACAAGTAACAGTTCTACCATTGATTTTGAAAGAGAATAGTTGTAAGTTTAGGTGAATTTGAGTATCTATTCATAAAACAGAGAGTTGTCATATGATGATGAGACTAATTTTATCTGTAATGTAGAAGGGTGCATCGGTGTGGACTATAATGCTGGAAGATTAAGAGATGAGAAATTTGAGAGAAGAGAGTATTTAAAAGGTGTTTTGGAAAAAAGAGCAATTAAAGACCAGAGAAGTCCAACTAATTAAGTCTAACTTAAGTGGTTATTCCAAATAGTATCCACTATTGGACATGCAAACAATTACCAGAGTAGATTAAAAATCTTAATTTTATATAAAATTAAAAATTGAAAGGAGTAAAAAGTATAGTCAACCAGTAAAAACAAGATTATTCCAAGACAGGTAAAATCAGGTGACCCAGAAAGCTACTGAATATTTACAAATTCATAAATCAAGAAGAAAACAGTAGTAATACATAGCAAATCTCAGAAGGATTTTTATTTTATCTATAGTCTTATAGATAAAAGTAAAGATAGACTTTAACAAAATAGTTCAGAAAATAGTTCAAGCCATTAAATATTAAGATATGATCAGTACACTATTGATAAAAACACAGTCATTTCAGAGACCTAGAAAAGTATGAAAAGTATGCAAATATTATACTTAAAATGAAAATTTTAATTTCTCAGAATTTTATACATATCACTAAAGTATTACTATACTTCAATTAAATGTCCACAATTAACTGTCTTCAAATTATTTTTGTTTTACTTACTCAGACTTCTTTTCATACGTCTTAGACGATTCTTCAATTTTTTTTTCTAACTCCATGACAGTCTCCTCTTTATTTAAAAGCATCTGCTGTGTCTGCATAAGTTCTTCTGCTAACGTTTTCAACCTGAAATGAACAGTTTTCTCAATATCAAACAACATATTGATTATACTAGCATTAAGCGCACACATATATGCCAAAGTAATTAGACAACTAAGGTTGTAATCCCAAAGTATACCTACATGTAATGTAATTTTTTTTTAAAGATTTATTTATTTGTGCATACAGAATTGGGGTACAGGCCAGACACTCAGGGGTTGCGAAAGACTTCACAAGAGACAGAGCGGGAGCAGAACAGGCAGATTGACGAAGTACACTGCTGAGGGGAGCAGCGGGCGGGTCAGGAGAGGTCTGCCACGCCATGTGGGTCTCCTCCGGGGCAGGCGGGAATCGAACTCATGCGCAAGTGGTTTCAGCTTCTTAGTGCTGTGCTTTAACCCGCTGCGCCACTAGGGAGGGCCCATGTAATGTAATTTTAATGTAAATTATGTAACAGTTAAAGTTGAACTCCTTAGTTACATAAAGGGTACAGTTGCCAAACAGATGCATTGGCTAAGGGTGGACATACTAAAAAGCAAAGAAAAGAACATTTCAACAATCGTTGGTCAGTGAATGTTCTGGGGAATTTTCTTCACTGAAAGGAAAAAGAAAAACAGAAAATAGAAGAGAACTAAAACAAATAAATACCTGTACTGTTCCAAGAAAAGCATACAGTTAAAAATCATGCTTGTGGTTTTCAGACAAATAGGTATTTAAATTCTGACTTTGCCATTATTTTTTCTTTGAAAGATTTATTTATTTGTGCATACAGAACTGGTGTACAGGCCAGAGGCTCAGGGGCAGCTAGAAGCTTCACCAGAGACAGAGTGGGAACAGAGCAGGCAGATAGATGAAGTACACTGCTGAGGGGAGCAGCAGGCGAGTCAGGAGAGGTCTGCCACACCATGTGGTCACCTCCGGGGCAGGTGGGAATCGAACTCATATGGAAGTGGCTTTAGCTTCTTAGTGCAATTCAGATTTCATATTTTGTTTGCAGTTAATAACAACAAAATAAATCTCTGTAACTTTCAGAGGGCATTATAGTATCCCAGAGAAATATGATCAATGATGCTTATAATAATTACCCACCTTATCAGGGAAATATTAATTTTAATCTGCAACTTTAAACATATTTCTAAGAGATTTGCATCTAATCTAGTAAAATTAGGGCCCTCCCTGGTGGTGCAATGGATTAACGCACAGTATTACAAACCTAGCTGCAGCCACTTCAGCATAAATTCAATCCCAGGGAGGTGGCCCAGCAGACCTCTCCTGTCTTGCCCACTGCTCCCCTCAGCAGTATACTTCATCAATCTGCCTGTTCTGCTCCCCACTCTCTCTCTGGTGAACCTCTTACCCCCCCTGCACCACTAGCATGAACCTCAGATCTGGTATGCATAAATAAATAAATCTTTTTAAAATCTAGTAAAATCATATTTATGAACTTCATTTATTTGGTAAACTGACTTAGGATCGCAATATCCTGTTTACTTGATCATGAAGACATTATTGTATTAAAATCAACCCAATTATTAATGCATTACGAAAATTAAATAAACTTAACAAATCAGGCAAGGGAACTTCACAATGAAAATTATAAGACACTGTTAAAAGAAATAGAAGACAAAGAGGGAAGGGAGCATAGTGGACTAGAGATGGAATATAGGTGTTTGGGGGTTGGGTGTGGTAGGGAAACAAATCTGAAGGAGAGTTACTGTACTTCTAAATATACACAACGTTGTAAACCAACGTAGGTAGGAAGGAAAAAGGGAGAGAGGGAAGGAAAGAGGAAGAAAAAGAGAGGCCCAAGAAATGAAAAGATAATCCCAATCCCATGCAATTCAAGAATGAACATATTTTATCCAAAACAATATATAGATTCATTGTGATCCCTATCAAAGTTTCAATGTCATTATTCGAAAGTAAAAAACAACCATGACTGAAATTCACATGGAACCACAAAAGAAGGCCCTGAATAGCCAAAGCAATTCTGATAAAAAGAACAGAGAATCATAATTACAAGCTTCAACTACAGCAGAAAGTTATAGTAATAAAAACAGTATGATATTATACTAAAAACAGACACATAGCTTAATAGAAGGACTGAGAGCCCAGAAAGAAACCCACACTTTTATAGACACTTAATCTATGCCAAAGGAGCCAAGAGTATAAAATAAAGACGTGAAAGTCTTTTGAACAAAGGATATGGGAATACAGATGCCACAAAATGAAACTCTATCACTATTTCATACCACATACAAAATTAACTAAACTAATTACAGATTTGGATGTAAGTCCTGAAACTATAAAATACATCCAACACAGGCAAAACACTCCACAACACAGATTTCATGGATGTTTTGAGGTACTTGACTCCAACTGCAAGGGAAATCAAAGTGTACAGAAATGGGTCAAGTAAAAAGCTTCTGCACCGAAAAAGAAACAATCTTTAAAATGAAGACACTACTGAGTGGAAAAAAAAGACTTTTGCATATTCTTATATCTCTCAAAGGGCTTATATCCAAAATATACAAAAACTCATACAAGTGAACAAGAAAAAAGAAATAAACCAATTAAAAAATGGGTAGAAATATGTGTACGTATAGGTACAGAGAGAGAGAGAGAGAGCCAGACAGACATATACATGTAATACATACCACGGAATACAACTTAGCTACCAAAAATATGATAAACTACATCTCAACATTTATGACAATATGAATGTAACTAGACATGAGAGAAATAATTCAGGAGAAAGCTAATGCCAGGTAGAATACTGAAAACCAAAACACACCCTAGAAATCTGACTATACAATTGAGAATACCAAAGGAGGAGTGAAATGGTAGAGATAAAATTGGGAAAGGGGTCCAATGAACTATGGTGGAGAACTATGGGTACGTGGGGAGTATGTGTGTGGTGTAGTAACATGCATCTGAAAGATGTGAAACTATACCTCTGAGTCATATACAATATTATAGAACATTGTTATCTCAATGAAAAAATACAATTTAACAGAAAAGAAATAATAAATAGAATCAGAGATCATTCTCAAAAAAGCTATATTTCAGCTTCTGGTTTAAGTTATCAAATAATTACAAAGAATTCAGTAATTATACATCAATCTGTGTTGTTTTAAAACTCTGCCTCATATGTAATCTCTTACTATTCTCTTAATAGTTTGAAACACAGAACCATTCCTAGAACTTGTTTGAGCTACTTTCTGTCATCCTAAAATTTGGAAGAAACAGGGAAGAAACCAGTTTCTCACCACTGATTTTGCATGTTACATTAAAGCTGAATTGATAGCGTTTTTCCCCATGTTGCCGTCCTCTGGTCTATTCTTTTCCTTCTGTCTCTAAACTGAAAGGTGCTTGCACCATTGTAAACTCCTATCTCTTCCACCTAGTACAGTATGCAGACATTGTGTACTCAACTCAGTTTCCTATGCCTCTTTTTTCCTCACTAGAGTTTTACACATTAAACTTTTTCTGCAATTCCTTAGTAGCTCCCTAGACTCCAGCTTTTTCTCATTCTGAATTATATCTGAGGTGAAATCAAAGATAAAATTCAATCAGAAAACATCCTGTCTTTCATACACCAAAGAATTCTAAAGTTCAACAGACATATAAACCAATACTAAAGTGACACAGTGAGGGAAGCGTCAGTTCTCTGTATGAGTGAATTCAGGACTGGCTCCTTTCATCAAGCTAAGCTCTATACAAGGTAAAAGTAAAAGAAATATCTGTGTTCACAACTCTGAACTGTGTTCACAACTCTGTAGTTCTAATGTATTTTATAGTCTACTATTCTGTTGTTACAGAAACCAGTCCTAGAGCCAGACACCCAATATTTATTTTTGTTAACTTCCATTTCCTCTTCTAGTAAATGAAATTGACACTTGAGTTGAAAATATTATTCTATGACTATGATGCATACATTTAAAGTTCTTAGTACATATTTTTAGCAAAGCATTTTTGCTTTAAATATAACACTATATTATTAACCACTTACATTAGTTTTATGAGAAATGTTATTCTGAAAAGTAACTTTGAATTTCATCTTTTACTTTTTTGTAAATAAAATTTTATTAGCAATTTAATTCAAAAAATGATGTTTCTCCCAAGACAAATATAGGCCTGAATATATTTTAAAAAAAAATCAAGCATAGATTATATCTTACCAATACACTATTCCAAATTAAGGAAAAATAAAGGGACTTTACAATCATATTAAATTAAAAATAGGATTTACCACATTTTTAATAAAATTCTTTTTCCTTTTACAGCAATGTCTATTCCTAGAACTTTAACTGTGGTAATATGAAGTTTCTTATTTCCATGAAAAATGAGTATCTGTTTACATTTCTTTGTTACCAATGGAGTTCATAGTTATCACTTAACAATAATTAACTGTAAATGCTTATTTGTTATTGCGGATATACAATGACATTTTATGTATTTCATCTTTAAAAATGCCCTTATACAGTGGGTGCTGTCAAATAATATCATATCCACTAACATGATTTTGAGTACATTTATTATTTAGCAGACATTTATAAAATTATATTGCACACTTTTTAGCAAGTAATTACATTGCACACTCATTCTAATTCGAACGTATGTGGGAACTATTCAATTGACAAATGGATTTTTGAATACAGAAACATTTGCATCAAGGTCAAACATTGCTGTAAATGTATTTTATGCTTAGAAAATATTTCAGGTACAATTTTGGTGGAAATGGGACACTTGAAAAACCAAACAAAATATATATAAAACAGCTTGACATTACGTGAGATTAAAATACATTAGTTGTCATCAAAATGATTGTAATGCAGGCCCTCCCTGGTGGCACAACAGGTTAAAACACAGCACTGAGAAGCTAAAGCCACTTCCGCATGAGTTCGATTCCCACCTGCCCCGGAGGTGACCACATGGCTGGCAGACCTCTCCTGACCCGCCTGCTGTTCCCCTCAGTAGTGTATTTCGTTGATCTGCCTGTTCTGCTCCCCACTCTGTGTCTGGTGAAAGCTTTCACCGCCCCTGAGCCTCTGGCCTGTACCCCAGCTCTGTATGCACAAATAAATAAATCTTAAAAAAAAAAATGACTAATGCAATTTGAGTTCTCAGTATAAGCACTGTATTACAACAAGTCTTCAGAAGGAGCTAATTTTCAAAAAGCTTTTTTATGAAAAATGTCGACCCTAACTCTTAGCACAAAATAAACAAGTAAACAAAATAAAAGTTTACTACTTCCAAATCATCAAAGCTTTATATGAAAGGCAAATCAAGATATTCAGTTTCAATTCCTTACAAAAATTCAGTGGAATCAATGATGATCAATTTTACAAGAGCAAAGTTCTCTATTTACATCATTAGTATAATCACATGTGATTAGATTCAAATATTCTCCACAAAATACCTGCAAATGAATACAGTAAATAACAACAGGATTGAGACACCTAACATTTTGACAAACTTTGTAAATTTATCCAGCTAAATAAAGCTCTTCTTGATCCACTCATATTTTTAACGTTATCAGTTAAAACACATTTTAACAGGTTCTACTTCAGCTTATCTTGAATTATAGCTATCTCAATTTCTTTGGAAACATTCTTATATGTGGTTATTCTACATAAATTATTTGTAAAGAGTAATTCTATAGTCATCTCAAACTTGATACTGATCTTAAATAAAAAATTAAGCAGTTTTGATAACACCTGCAACTCAAAAGCCAGGATAAACCGACTAAAATGATTTGTTCTATTATTTTTTAAGTTAACTAATGACATAGTTCCTGATGTCCTCAACTTGTCAAACAAACATTCTCACTTAAAGACTGTCATCAAAAGTTTACTTTCTCTAGACATATTTTTTTAATTACTGCAGTGAAAGACTAATTAATTCATCACTGATAAATGGCTTTCCTTGATTTGTTAACAAATGAGTGAGCCAGAAACTCATTCAACTTGTATATTCATTTGCATTTCTTATTTTTCTGAAAAATTTCATGGTTAGGCATTTATTTTAAATTTTCTGATTTTTCTAATTAGTGATCTCAGTGAGAAGATTATTCCCTCTAGTCAACATATATTCTTTTAACACAGTGACAGTGGCATTGTGTAACACAATGCTGCCATCAAATTTGATAATGAAATAATTCACACTGTTGTGCCTTAATATTGCATAATTCCTTTTTTACTCTCATTTTGACATAACGTGAATAATAATAAAACACTAAATACAATGCTGTATTACAGAAATATATGTGACACTCAAAATGTGTTGCAGTGACCCGTAGTATACCAAATAGCAGCATGATGAAATGACAATGCCACATATGATGTGTTACAAGTGCTCGACTCTGGCATTATAAAAGAAAATCAACCACTGACACCAGGCAAAGGAATGAATGTGACAGTGTTCAAATAGAACTTTACGTAGTAATAATGCTCATTTGAATTTTATATAATTTCCATGTGTCGAAAATAGAATTCTTTCATTATTTTTTGACCTTTAAAAATGTGAACTTCTTAGCTTAGAGACTGCACAAAAATAATGGCAAACTAGACTACATAGATAGGCTACAGTTAGCTAACTCATGTCCTAAGAATCTTTTTCTAAATAGAAAATTACTATTCTTCAGTTAGTATAAGTCTGCTAGACTTTTTTTTTAAAGATATATTTATTTATGCATACAAGAGCTGAGGTGTAGACCAGAAATGGGGAAGGGGGTGAGAGGATGCACCAGAGAGAGAGTGGGGAGCAGAACAGGGAGATGTATTGAGATACACTGCTAAGGGGAGCAGTAGGTGAAACAGGAGAGGTCTGCTATACCACGTGGGTCCTCTCCTTGGTTGGAGATCAAATTCATGCTGCAAAAGCTGTAGATAGCTTCATAATGCTCAGTCTTAAATCCTTAAACCACCAGGAAGGCACAAGGGTCTGCTAGAATTAAATGGCCTCCTTGGTTACAATTTTGTTCTGTGCAGTTCTGCATTCCCATACAAGATCAGAACAGCCTGGTCTATCAATTATCGAACCTAAAAGAAAGTAATATACCAGGACAGGAAGAGCACAAGGACTATGGTGATGGTGCACAGGTTAATTGGTAGAGGGAATTTCACAGGGAAATCATTTGTATAAAAATGAATGATGATGTAATAAATGGATAATTTTTTTAAAAAAGTACATTCTGGGGGAGGGAAATGCAATGGACTATGGTGACGGCACATGGGTGATTTGATGGTGGGAAGCCCACAGGGACTACAACGGAGATGGAAAAATGCAGAAAATGATGTAAAAATAAACTTATATTATTTTTAAAAAGTAAGATTAATTGGGGAAAAAAAAAGTATATTCTACCAAAAGGAAAAAAAAAGTAGTATACCAGACCCTACAAAGCTCCTTTCAAGATAAACAAGAGAAGGACTATGAATTGCCCTGGGGACAATGGGTATATATCAGGAGGTAAGGCTGGGAATAACTGCAGGGCCACTGACTGATGTGTGACTTTATGCCCAAGGACTGATCAGTAGGACTGGATGCCTTGTTGATAAGACTGGAACAATAGGTGGAGGTCTGGGGTATGGTTTCCATTACAATACCAGGTCAAAAAGCATATAAAAAATACCTGGTCAGCAGATTCACCACCACTGAAGCCCTAGATGACACAAGCACATTTTCAGTTTTCACCAACTCTTTCTCTTCATCTCCTATACCAGATAATGGATGCTGTATAATTATTCTATCAATAAAAAAGTCAATATTTTGCTCATAGAGCAGCATCCTGAAATGTCCAGCCTGTTCCACAACTCCTGTTTCATTGACAGTACAGTGTTGCTGATACAAGAAATTAGGAGATTCTATTTATATTCCACTCTGAAAACTAAACACATTATGACTAAGTTTTTATTAATATATTAGGAAATATGAGACATGAGGTTATTTTTAGAAATACAATTATTCTTGAATTCAAGTACATTTCCTACTGATAGGCAGTAACAACTTAAAATAAAGAAACTTAACTTAAAATGAGAAAATGAGTAAACAAAAGAGCTAAACAGGACCTAAGTTCTTTACTATTTTATTAGAGTTAACAAAAATTCCTCTTTTGGCAGACATGTTAATGTTCACATCATTTGGGGATTACTTGCTATCCGTAAGTTGCCTCATTGAAACTACTAACATAGTGATAGTAATGTTAACATGAAACTGGAGATGAGAGCTGCTGTTCAGAAAGTCCCTAAAATATTTACATAAAACAATTAACCCACCCATTTAACAAAGATGTTAATTAATCATTTACAACATCTAATACCGAGCCAAGAATTTTCAGAAGTCCAAGAAAAATGCAGTCTAGCAGTTTGTCTTTGTTTCTTAGTCACTACTAATCAGCTTTCTGGTAGACTGCCAACATGACTCCTACTTACAGGAGTTAAAAATGAATGATTCTCACTTCCAAACAGATGTAATCTTTCACAAGTGATACTGATGCTTATCACTTAAACAAACATAAATGATTGCCAAAAAAAAAAAAGAAATGTACTTCTCTAGTTTTCTGTAATACCATTTCTTAATAAAGTACTAGACCTCTTAGATGAGCTAAGCAAAAATACAGAAAAAGACATAAAAAAACAGCATTTTCAAATATTCTTACTGAGAATATTCTATTCTATACCATGTAAAGCAATGTGATTTAGGAACAAACATTTAGTGAAAGCATGAGGAAATGACACAAATGGAGGAGATATAAATATCTTAGAGTGACTCAAGCTAAAAGTAAAATTGGAAAGAGTAGATAAGTAAAACCACATTTATTTAACATTATTATAAATACTGGTCCTGCTTACCCCTTCCATTCATCTTGATTCCAAGATATGTTACACACACACACTCCACACACTTTTTTTAATTAATAGATTTAATCAATTAATATCATCATTTAACTTGAATTTTCTCCTTATCATACATTTCCATATATTCTTATACAAGCATATACATAAATCTTTTTCTTTCTAAAACCTGAAAAACATGGAAAATTGTGTATATAGCATGGAAATATCATCATTCATTTAACAAAACCTTAGTAGTAAACATTTAGGGTTTTTCCATTGTTTGCCAAAACAAAGAGACAGTTATGAGACTCTAATAGACCTTGGTTTTATCCAAATAATGTGTGTGTGTGTGTGTGTGTGTGTGTGTATAATTTCTCAAACCCTCATTCATATGCAGACATTAAAGTAAGAAAATTAAGGGGCCTCCCTGGTGGCCAAAGGGTATAAAGGACAGGACATTGAAGCTATCTGCAGCCACTGCACCATGAGTTTGATCCCCGGTCAGGGAAGTGACCCACATGGCGTGGCAGACCTCTCCTGAGCTGTATATTTTGGCCTATCTGCCTCCCACTCTATTTCTGATGAGTCCTCTCACATTCCCTGTAGCTCTGAGCTGTACCCCAGGACTTGTATACATAAATAAATCTTTTTAAAAAATTAAAATAATGAAAATAAAACCTACAAATTATCTTAAAATCTGAAAATATTTTTGACTATACTGAATTTTGTGTATACTAGATTTAACAAGTAATGAAGGTAACATAATATCTTACATCTTAACTTAATTTTCTTTACCTATATTTTTTTAAAGATTTATTTTATTTATTCATACAGAACTGGGGTACAGGCCAGAGATGCAGAGGGTGAGAGGACTCATCAGAGACAGAGTGGGGAGCAGAACAGGCGGTCGGACAAAGCACACTGCTGAAGGGAGCAGTGGGCAGGTCAGGAGAGGTCTGCCTCAGCGTGTGGATCTCCTCCAGGGCAGGAGGGGATTCAACTCATGTGGAAGTGGCTTAAGCTTCTTAGTGCTGTGCTTTAAACCGCTGCACCACCAGGGAGGGCCCTTCTTTAACCCATTTTGACATAACTATTTTTTTCAAATATCAAGTATATCCACAGACACCTCAGAAACCTAAGCATCACATTTACCATCCTTAGTCAATAAAATCTCCCCAAACAATTACAAGAAAACAACAAAAACCAAACACAGAACTTAATATTTGTGAGGGACTACAATAAGTACTCTACACTTAGTATACAATATTCATGATGACAATGAGGTAGGTGCCATTATTCTTAATATTTCATATTTGAGGAAAATGAGGCATGAAACAAATAATCTGTCCATTCAGGCACAGACAACATACCTAATAATACCTCTGCACACTTGTAAGCTAAAGTCCTAGATGTAGGGTTTTTATGTCAAGGTTATGTGCAAGGTTCATTTTAATAAACATTGTTAAATTATTCTCCAAAAGTTACTCTAATTGATGTTTTTACATGTTTAATCAAGTTTTACTGATCTACCATTCATTTATATAACACATAATTTGGGGAGTACAGCTTCACACCTCAACATGTAGATATGTAGCAATCTTACGTTTTTTTTTATAAGTCTCTTAGGAGTGCTTATTTTCAAAACCATATGCAAAACTGAGTATTAGCAAATTATTTAATCTTTATAATACTATTAGATAAAAAATAGCTTCCTTTTTCTAAAATTTCCATGTCTTTAATTGTCCCAGGTTAACAGATAAGTTATATTTATTTTTCCAAGAAGGATCTTCATATTGTCCTATTTACTTCTTTAAACATAATATTTGAATAAAATCAACAACACATGATTAATGATTCAGAGTAGGTGTTTATTTAACTTTGAAGCACTAATTTATGGCTAAGAGAATGAATTTCTTCATACATTACATAAAAATAATAATAAATGTAGGTTTTAATGGAGTTACCTAATTGTAACACTGTCAACAGACACACTGAATTACTCATTCTTGAAATACATTTCTTAAGGAAAACCCACTCTTAAACTCACATTTTAAATACAGACACTGTTCAATAAAATATAGCTAAAGTTTTGCCTCAGTGAGATGTAGGCAATTAACCTTCCTATCATATTATCAGACTTATTATATTTTATTACATTTTTGTTCATTGCTTCATCACCTAAATTAAGAAACAATGATTTATGAGAATAACTAGTTTTGCTCTCATTACACACTAAAAAAGCAATGTAACAAATTATTTGGTCACAAAACCCTCCTATTTTCCATTAACATAAAACAGGTAATACTATATATTTTTAAAGACTTATTTATTTATTCATACAAGAGCTGGGGTGTAAATCTGAGGTATAGGAGGGTGAGCACATTCACCAGAGATGGAGTGGGGAGCACAACAGGTGGATCCAGTGAAATATACTGAGGAAATAGGAGCATTGTGCTGCACCATTGGGTTAGCACCCTGGTTAGGATTTGAACTCATGCTACAGTGGCTGTGAATAGCTTCACAATGCTGAGATTTAACCACCTGTACCAGCAGAAAGGCCCAGTATAGCTATTTTTAACTTAACCATATTGTACTCCAATATCTATCTGCTCATTTTTTCTTGATGCTTACTAAAATTACATGATTAATTTCAGTGTAAATTCCCTGATGCTATTAAGTCTTGCTATCTTAAATACAGCAAATATATTTGAATGAATAAATTATTTGTGAGCAACATAATAGTAACAAAAATATAATCTGTGTTACATGAATTCATTAAGCAGCACAAGAAGAAAGAAATGGTATTTCTCACTGCACAAGTGTTTTATACCCAGTTGACATTTTCTTCTTTTTCTTGTAGGGGACTGTGCTGTGGAATATTTAGCAGTTATTCATGTCCCCTACTCACTAGAAATCAGTAATCACCTTTCCACCTGATAAGAAAAATGTTCTGCAAATACTGCCAAATTTCCCCTACAGATAAAATAATCCAGAGCAAGAACCAGAAGCAGAGAGATAACTAACCGTGCAGCATTATAATTAAAGAAAAAGAGAGATTCCTATGCAGGCTTCAAAGTCCTGGAGGCAGCTATCATAATCCTAATATGACTTTTAGGGGAAAAAACTCTGCTGTAGGACACGACTATGTCTCAACATCTCATCAATAATCAATGTAACATGATCATCAATCCTTCATCCTAATCAGTCCCCCATTTAGTCATCTTTAAAGACATTAAACTGCTTTCAAGAACCAGTTCGGATCTTATTAGAGATTTGTGGCACTACAATGTTATCAAATAATAGAAAAGAGATTGTTCAATTATATTAGATGGATACTTTTGTATAAATGATTTGAGGTAAATTTTCAAAAGATAAGATGGCAAAGCATATATAACAATGAAGAAAAATTATTTTTTAAACACTTACATTACTTGTAAACCTTCTGCTGTTAAGTTATTCCACATGATTTCATTTGCCTGAAGATTTTCATTTTCTTCTAGTAAGGATGTATCAAACTCAATTTCTTGATCTTTTGCAGCTGTTGTTCTATGAAAGTATGAAAAATAATTCTGATCAATATGAATGTACAATGATAATGCATTGTAGTACACACCAAAGTCAGAATATATTTTTCCTATCCAAAATTACATTAACAAAATAAACACAAAATAAGTCAAATTAAACTCCACACAACAAAAATTCACTCATGTAGCTTAAGCCTTAGATTCCTCATTTGTAGAATGTGGGTGTTAGCTTTTTCTTCTTGTCACAATTATAATAAGACGATGCATACATAAAAAAGTAAATGATATATCACACAACATTTAATATACATGTAATGGCACAGTATCATTATTATATAAATGTTATAAAGATATCATCTCATGGATTTAAACAACAAAACAGCAAGTGAAAAATCTTTCAAGATCACACACATATTAAATAGCTATCATTTTTGAAAATAATTAAAAGCAAACAAATTTGAAATATCCTATATCCTGACAAACTCTTAAATATTTCTTTTTTTAATTTAGCTAAATACTGCAGTAAGAAAAAAACTCATACTGTCATAAATAGTGAAGAATGAAAATTTTACACATACCTGTTAACATCTATGAAATTACTATATTCTGTACTAGGATCTATCTGTTCAACCGACAGTTGAATCTCTTTATGGACATTCACTATTTCCTCTGTAACAAGACTGGTTATCTGGCTGTATTCCTCAAATATACCTTTTCTGAGAATAAACAAAAAAAAGTACATCATATTAAAGTCTTACAAGAGACGTAGACATAAAAAAGATTCATAAACCACCTTACTTCATGTATCTGGATAGTGAAGTGAAGGGATTATACCAATTTATAGGTTAACAATTTACATTGACAGCACTAAGACTTCAACTCCTATGCCACCAGGGAAGCCCCCAAAATTTACATTTGATATAATAATTACAAAATATCTAGAATAATGCACTTCCTTTTCAAATGTATGTTTAATATATACAAAATGTGAGGTCAGTACTGATCCCTTTGTATTAAACAGTATAAGAGAAATGCTGGTTTACATAACATGGACTTGTAGATCAGCTCCTGTTTCTTTATTGTTTCTGTCCACAATCTTCCACTTCCTCACATGCCCAATCTCTTGGTCTTCTCTTATTCTTGGGCTGCTTTTTTTTCTGCATATTTAATAAATGGGTTCAACTAGTTCTATACTCTCAACAATATATAAATTCCTTCTCTTAACTTCTAGTCAATAGCAAAAATATCATAAAAGTTATTAATTTTATTTAATAAATTCAAAAGACCCAATTTACAATTTAAGCTACAGTATTCTGTAAAAACATAACGTTACTCATTAGTGGCCTCAATGAGTGTATACAGACAATCTGAGTTCTGCCTATGCCAAAAATAATATAAGACATAAGTTAGTTTTTCATTTCTAAATCCTCACTCAAAAAAAAAGCAAATGTTACAAAATCTCCTTTATTACAAACATCTGTTTGATAACTTTATTTTAAATGGCAAAATTCTATCAGGGTAATAAAAAAATAGGCTTATACTATTTCACACAATACTGGCTTTGTAGTAAATTATAATAAAAGAATTTGGAATTATTATAGAAATCACCTGACAGATACTATTTTTGGAAACAGGGAAGACAGTATATACTTAGTACAAATTTAGTAAATACTTCTAAGTTTATATATCATAAATGAACTCAGAATGATACTGATGTAAATGAGCCCATCTAGGTAGTCATCATAAAAATGTAATGTACATAATAACCCTTAAGTCAAATGATGAGAGAAATCCCCTGATGTTGCATGAATTACTTGCAACATAGGATCCAATTTCAATGATCTCATCATGTCTGATTTTTTTTTAAAGTTAGATATAATAAAACTAATTATAAAGATTACATGCTATAGGAAACTATTATATGCTTCAAAAGGATAGTTTAGTTATAAAGAAGACACTATTATTAAAGGATCATGTGAAGAGTGGAAAATATAATGAATCATGAAGTAAAAGTAGGAAAGGAAATATTTCTACAACTACAATATGTAATTGAAAGTAAAGATAACTAAAGATTATGAATTGAACACTTTAAGTAGACATTTCACTATTTACCATGCCCTTAAAAGTTAATATAATCAGGTTGACTAAAAACACTATTGTTTTCCCTTTTAAATGTGAAAGTTAGATGAAGGCTGCTTAAAGATGGCTTATGCTTCTCTGCTATTTTTGCATCAGTGTGTGTGGCAAATATGTATGTATTTGACTCAGACCAAAATATACTGTAAGTTATTTGAAGACAAAAGTTATGACCCATTTATCTCTAAATCCTCTTGTAACTCCTAGATAAATACTAGGTTATATGTTTTGTATATAGGAGAACTATGGAAAATATTTGTTGGTATGAATCTCAGTCAATAAGAAGCTGGAAAAGAAACTTTTGAAAAAATGTTTTACTTTTATACTTCCCAGTTGCTCACAATTCAAACACTCAACTTTCTGGATACAGCTATCTACTTATTAACAGTTGACAACTGTTTGCATTCAACTATCCAGCTAACTGGAATAAAACACAAAATACAAGGGATAGCCATTTCAGGATTTTGTTTTGGAGAGGAACAAAAAATGAAGGGTCACTAGAAGAGAACATCATGAAGGTCCAAAGTAAAACAAAGATCCTATGGCTAAGTCAGTAATGCAGCTTGCCAAATTGAACTATTAATAAAAGCTTAAAATTAAAGTCATTTTATAAATGGCTCTATGTCCAACAGGAAATAGATCTTACAGTGCTTTTATCATTTCTTCTTGCATCTTTTGCAGGGAATCCAAAAGCAAAGGAAGTGTGGTGTCATAATACTGATTCTGATGAAGTTGGGCCCCTTTCAATGCCAACACATACTGATTATGCAACATGTGTAGTTTCGTTGTGGCTTTATCATAACGCTCCTTGGCCTTTTCTGTTTCTTTTCCTGAAGAAAACATTGAGAAAAATTAACATCAGATCATTAAAAAACATTTTCTTCACTATGTGTCAACTGGGTGACCAATTTTTATGTTGTTTCACACAACTTATTAAAGCTTATTAAACAAACAAGTGCTCAATTCCACACAAAGTACTATACTATTTATGTCAGTAGTCTGCATAGAGTCTGCTATAAAAGTAACTGGTCAATAAAGGATAATATTCAATCTTCTATAAAATAGTAAAGATACATGATCCTTCTCATGATCAAAGAGCTTATACCAAACTGGAACAATATACATAAAACTATATAACCAAAAAAAAAAAAAAGGAGTTTGCAAATTTTATATTTTGAAGTGCTTATTTTCGAAATCAATAAAAATAATGGCAACAGAGATTTTAATGAGGAAACAGACCTTAAAAGAAATGGCATGTTCAGAAAGAGAACAAACAAAATTCCTCCATCTCATCTACCTTTTTTGCTTTTCTCCCTTATTATTAACTGATCACTGCCAGGACCTGCATTAAACATTGGAAATTCAACATTTGACAAAACATTCCTCTATATCGATTCCATAATTTCGTGAAGTAGAATCCAGAGCAAAATCAAGAATAAGCAGAGTTATGTTGCATAGATAAAGAGAGAGATAAGCTCAAATAGTAAGTTTTAAGGAAATGAAGAAAATGTCCATATTGATAGAGAAACTTTAAGCTGTAAAAACTTGAAAATCAAGTAGAAAAATTTAGATTTGGTATGGGATAAATCTGGGATGTAATTATGATGCCATAAATTAAAATTTTTTGATCACTAAAATCATTTAGAAAATATTTACATATTACTATAAATGAGTAGCATGTAAGTAAGCTTACATTTTAAAACAGAGCTGCAATTTTCTATGATAATTGAAAAACATTTTGTTCATTATTATTTAGATTTAGGGAATAAACCGTTCAATTTTTTTTTTTAATTTTCATCCTTTCCAAGACGTGTTACCCAAATGAATCTCTTCCCCAAAGCAGATCTCTGCTACTATTCTATTTTAGCCTCAGAACCCATTTCCTACAGATCACAGTCAGAAAACAAACTTTGCCAACAGACAGATCTATCTCAACTACCAACAAATATGTGCAAGGTTATTTATAGCAACTATGTATATAATTGAAAAAGACAGAAATTAATTAGTTGTCCAGAAAATATTTGAGTAAACATAATAAAGTGCTTGTGCAGCAATTTGAAAGAATGAAAGAAATCTACAAGTTGAAATATTGTGATTTTCAGTATACAAGCTCAAGCACAAAAGCATGAAAAAGAATATCATAGTATTGTAGTTTTCTGTAAAAATGGAAGAATAATTAAAGATGATGTTGTTCTTTAATAACTTGGCTTCATACAGTTTAGGCTTTTGAAGTCATTAACATTTCACACAAAAATAAATCAACAAAGATACAGAATAAAAATAATTTACAGTGGGATATAGAACAAAAGAGACCAAACTTTATTTCCAGTGAATAATGTAATCATAGTAAAAGGAATGAGGAAAAGAAGAATTTAAGTAACTTTGTAAAACAATTATTTGAGCAAAGTGAAAGGAACTCAAGTAAATGGTAAGTTTCATTTTTAGAGGCATAGGTTACCAATTGTAAAATTATTTTCTGTTATGTTAGGATTGGACAAATAAGTAAATAAATTGCAAATAAAAGCAGACTGGGTTTTTCACTGTCAAAAATAAGTCACAATACATAAATAGGAAGTAATAGAATGAACTCTGAGTTGATGGACTGAAACAGCAATATTTTATACAGACAGTTAAATAGTTATGGCAGTAGACACATATGCACGTGAGTGTGTATATGTGTTTGTACATTCTTTTATTCCTATCTATTAATATATCCACTGAGAGGAATTAGAATGAATAAATCCCAGTAGCATGAGCATAACCTGTACCAAATTACCATTTGACAATTACAAAAGCAATTGAATTAGGCAAAAATCAATACATGGGCAAAGTGGCAGAAAAAAGTTTGAGGACTAACACCACATTGACATAGTGTCAAAGTTTTTCCCCATAATTTACTAATTTAAAAGGGAAGTAAAATCATAACTTTACAGTAGAGAAGTAAACATCATAACAAAAATTTCAAATTAACATCAGTAAGGATAAACATCTCACATACCTAAAAATACAATGCACTGAAAAAAAAACTAGAATGTCATTCCTATTGTATTTCTGTGAAAAATTAAAAAACCTAAATCTTATGATTCAAAAAACCCAAATTAAGGACAATTCTACAAAATAACTGTCCATGACTATTCTAAAAAGTAAACAGTCAAATCATAAAAAAGAACGTGGACCATTCCAGTGAAAGGAAACAAAACAGGTATGATGACTACATGAATGTACTTGAATATCCACGCAAGGGCATACATATTTACATACCACATATATAGAGAGAAAAAGATAAAATAAATGTCACAAATATTAGCATTTGGGGAACATAGGTGAAAATATATGAGAATTATTTGGATTATTCTTCCTATATTTTGAATTTTGATCAAAATATATATTTTGAATTTTGATCAAAAAGATACTGCACTCCCATGTTTATTGCTGCTTTATTTACAATTGGAAAGACTTGGAAATAGCCCAAATGCCCAAAAGTGGATGACTGGATATATGGATGTGGTACATATATACAATGGAATATTACTCAGCAACCAAAAAAGAGAAACAAATGCCTTTTTCAGCAACATGGATGGAACTGGAAAAGATCATGCTTAGTGAAATAAGCCAAAAAGAAAAGGAAAAATACCAGATGGTTTCACTCATAGCAGGAGTAACGGACCAGGCAAGAAAATAATGGTAATAATGAACAGCTATACACCAGAGACATTTTATGGGGGAGGAGTGGGGAATGAGACCAAAAACAGGGGGGAAGGAAATGCACCAGACTATGGTGATGGCACATGGGTGATTTGGTGATGGGAAGCTCACAGGGATTAAAAATGAGATGAAAAAATGCACAAAATGAGGTAAAAGTAAACTATTATATTATTTTTTAAAAAAGGTGTCTTTAAACAGATATACACATAAAATAAGGCAATAACACTGATCATTTGTCCAAAGTTTTACAACTTTGTTTACAGACTTCTAATTCCTATGTTCAGTTGCGGTAATGATTCAGTACTATGTTAATGCTAATTTGTGTGCAGAGTGATTTTGTAGAACATAAGTACCAAAAATAACAAGAAGTAATTGTGTATCAGAGTTCTACCACGTTTTGTCACCTTTACTGCAAGGACATAGGTCGAAGCTAGCATGAACTCTTACCTTCCAAAAGACTGGCAAAAACTGGTCTCCTTAGCTCATTAAGCTTCACCTTAGAGTCTGGGAATCAGCAGACTGCATTCCCAATCTTAATTGTGCCAGAGACTTGGCTTGCAATGTTACCTCAATTGTATCCCATAATTCTCTTTGGAACTTTCTGTGATTGCAAAGTGTTTAATATTTAATGGGGTGTTATGTTTGTGAAAATATTTAATGAGGTGCTATGTTTGTGAAAAAAATATTATTCAAAACCCAATATTAATGTTAAATATCATTATTTGCACTGTTAAAGTCCCTTAGGCTAACTTTGTTTTAATTGTGGGTCACTTTCTAATTTTTGTTGTTGGGACTTTTTAAATATTAATGTTACCAATAAATACCATCAATTGGCAAGAGTAATTTAATGCTTAAATTTGGGGCAACTTTCTGTTCAACAGATGAAATAATCAAAGATAAAGCATTAGTCTAAGAAAGGGAACACTACTAGTTGCTAGTCAACCATATTTTTGAGTCACAGGTGTCTTCCCCCAGCATTAATCAAAACAATTAAATTGTAATGACCATTTGTAAAACTTAAGAAATTCTTGGTTATAAGTTTTGACTGCTATAAAAATGTTATATTTTGAATATTTTGAGTTATAAAACAATTTGTTTGTATTTTTTTCCACTTTGGTGGATGATTTTCATATTTCCACAAATAAGGTAATTGTAAATTTAAAGCATTAAGCATTTATTGATGAGTAATGCACATATATTCCCATTCAAAAAAAATAAATAGGTGAAGTTGAAATAGACTTTAAAATTAAAAAAAAAAAAGCCACCACTTAAAAGCTCCAATCTTATTCAGAATAAAAGCTAAAGTATTTTAAAATGACAACAAAGATTTTAATATTAATCTATGCTTCCCTTGCCATCCACCATTACTTTTCATTTCTGATCTCATCCCATACCTTGCCTTATCAATCTTTCATTCCAGTAACCCCAGAATCTGTACTGCTCTTTAAATATGTCAGATGTAACCCAATCTCAATGACTGTTTTAGCTATTGAAACACTTGGCCTCTACCTGAAATATTCTTTACTCCCAGATAATCACATGGTTCATGCCCTCACTTCCTCTTTCTCCATGAGACATAACTTAATCTCCCCAAATATCTATCCACCTATTGAGTGTCATTTTTCTCTATTATACTTATCACCACAGAACATACTATAGACTTCATGTATTTATTTTACTGATTACTATCTACTCAAAATATAAACTTTAATAGAGACAATAAATTTTGTGTTGTTATTTATTATATCCCTAGTGTAAATAACAGTACCTGGCACATAACAAGAAAATGTATAACTAGTTTTTATTTTTTAAAAATTAAACAACTATTTAAAGTTCAAATTTATAGAAAGATTCCAATTTTACCTTCTCTGTTTCTATTATCTTTCTAGCATCAAGTCCAAAAGTAATATTGTTAAGGAGGTTACTTAAAAAGGAAATCAGCAAAAGGATAAAACTTCTCATAATTTCACTGTATAAGCAAATAAGCAATCTTTATTGAATAAACTTAGAAAAGTAGGAGAAAATCAAATTATTGTGATTTCAATTTATTTTTAGGAAACTATCTGCAAGTCAAGGAGTATATTCCATCCCACATGACATTTCAGCCTCTAATAAGGATATCATAAGGCTGACTCCAATTTCAGCAGCTCTAACACAGTGCAAATTAGATTAATTGCTGAGTGCTTTATTCTTGTTACCTTATAAATATCATCTATTAAGCTCTATGTAGTGAAAACCATTCATACAGTAAGTTAGCTTATTAATAATCATATATTAATAAGAGGGTACAAAATACCTAAAGCCTCTCTCACTTTCAGATTATTTTAATGGACTTAATCAACAAAGCATATTTTTCCAGAACTCATTTCTTCCATAAATTGAATAGAGAAGCAAAGCTGAATTGCAGAACTTTTTTCTAAGTGCATCATATATCATTCATAAACAATTCAGAATTTAAAAAATCTCCAAGGTCTTTGAATAGAGTTAATTACCATTTTTCAATGAACTCAAAATAAGAAAATCAACTGAAACAAACTTAAAAGTCTTAGTCATTTTTTTAAATTTGGATTTGTTTATTTAACCCTCTATCTTAGGTCTAGATTCCTTTCAAACTCGTTTTCATATGAAAGTACTCTAATAAAGAGACAACTCAATGAGTCTAATCAATTTAATTGGCTATAAAATATCACAACTACAAAAGAAAACTTAATTTTGAATGAGACTTGCAGTTAATTCCTCTAGTTTCAGCAGTAGATAGTTTGTAACTCTAAAGGTAAGCAAGGCTTTATAAGTAATCAGGAAGTTTACCGGTGTTAATATTCCTGTTTCTCATAAAGAAGAACCTGAGGGAATTTATTTTCCTATTCTGATAAAAGTTAGTGCACAAAGTTCCTTTAAAACTTCCTAGACTGAGTGTTACAAACATTTGTAGTGTACAGTAGCTCATCCGTTTTTTTGTTTGTATTTTTACTTACCTGAACATAATCTATGATAAAAAACAGAGGCACTATTCTACTAAATATGTAATAGAAGCCCCTCTCACAAATGCTATTGTGGGGAATTTGTGGCTGGGTAAATATAAAACCTTAACATAATTTTAGCTATAAATAATCAACTAAATAAGCCACATCAGAAAGAATCTGTATCTGTGAGGCAATTATTTTTAACATCTTTTCTGATAGTTCAATATATCATCAAGTAAACCATAAAACTTCAAAGCAAACCATATTTAAGTCTGCTTTACTTAATGCCATATGGCTCAAAGTGAAATTGATTAAATTTTATAAAATTGGCATGTGTTACATATATGCTTAAGAAATATTTTTAATGCTGGAGAGAAAGTGTAACATGGCATATGAACAGAGACATCTGTGTAAAATGATGTGCACTTTCTACAAAACAAACAAGTAAGAGATTGTAAAAAAAATATGAAATGAATAAACTCATACAACTCTCAGAGCAAATGAGGATGGAAGATAATCAGAAGAACAATAAAATTTAAGTTAGTGTTTGCCTTTCACATCACTAAATAAATTAGAAATAATTCATGTTCTTCACAAGAAGCAGCAAAACAAGTCATGAAACAAAGCTGCAGTTTCCAAGGAAAACTGCCTAGCACTGCAAGTCAACAATATTAATTTTTAATACTGAAAATGTTCTAAAGTCAATATATAGTTCTACAACACATGACTTGTCCTAAATGAGTAGAAAATAAATATAATAATCAAAATACCTAGTTTTTATAGCAGATTCTTAAGAAATTTCTTATTAAGAAAATAAGAAGAGGGCCCTCCCTGGTGGCACAACGAGATAAAACACTGCACAATAAAGCTATCTGAAGCCACTGCAGCATGGGTTTGATCCCCTGCCAGGGAGGTGACCCACTGGTGTGGCAGACCTCTTCTGACCCACCCTCTGCTCCCCGCATCAGTGTATTTTAGTAAATCTGCCTGTTCTGCTCCCTGCTCTGTCTCTGGTGAATCCTCTCAACCACCCACACCTCTGGCCTGTACCCCAGTTCTTATATACATAAATAATAAATCTTTAAAAAGTAAATAAATAAGAAGAAAAAGAAACTTATTCGTTTAAATTTTTTTTTTAAGAGTGAAGCAAACAGTATTCCAACATTAAAAATTTTCCATCAAGGGCCCTCGCTGGTGGCGCAGCGGGTTAAAGCACAGCACTGGGAAACAAGCCACTTCAGCTTGAGTTAGATCCCGCGCGCCCAGGAGGAGATCCACATGAGGTGGCAGACCTCTCCTGGCCCACCCGCTGCTCCCCTCATTAGTGTACTTCGTTGATCTGCCTGTTCTGCTCCCCACTCTGTCTCTGGTGGGTCCTCTCACCCTCCGCATCTCTGGTCTGTACCCCAGTTCTGTATGAATAAACAAATCTAAAAAAAAAATTCCATCAACTTTTAATGAAAAATTTTGTCATCTGAGATCAAAAGACAACACAACATAATGATCAAGAAATGACTAAATGACCTA
>NW_004567108.1:60995121-61037543 GCF_000260355.1 Condylura cristata | reverse complement strand
TGAGGGGAGCAGCGGGCGGGTCAGGAGAGGTCTGCCACGCCATGTGGTCACCTCCGGGGCAGGCGGAGATCGAACTCATGCAGAAGTGGCTTTAGTGTCTTAGTGCTGTGCTTTAACCCACTGCGCCACCAAGGAGGGCCGTATTTGTTACTATTTAATGAAGTAATTTCCTCCTTTGATTGGAAGTCTTATAGCTTACAAATTATTAGTGGAAGCTAAAATTAATAATTTGGCTCTTTTTTTTAAACAGCAACAGAAGACAAAGTTTCACTGACAATTCTGCTATTTTTTTTTCTTTTTATTTGTTAACACAGGATTTTTTTTTTTAACTCACTAGTACCTTATACTAAGCAAACACAGGGTCAGAAATTAGTCACTGATCAATCAGTGATCAATTGATAAATAATCAACTACCCTATTTTGCTTGCCAGTCAACTAGAGTCATCATCCTTTCTCTTGTGTATGTACTTAAAACAATTTCTTTCTTAGAGTATAAAAGAATACTAAAAATTTTCCACAATTCCTTTCTCATGACACAGGATATATAAGGTAGCTATCGATATAAATACACATAAATTTAAAAGACAGAGAAAATACATGTCAATTAAACTCAGTTTAAACCACTACTTCATGAAACCCACTGAAATGACAATAGGAAACACAGTAAGCCATAGATGAAGAAAATAAGACAGAAGGCAAAATAAACCAAAAAAGAAATGTAAAAAGCAAGTGAACAAAGAAAACTGACTTACCAGAGTTGAAAAAGGAGAGTAAGAGAATTTTTTTTTATTTTAGGAATCACAGTAATTTTGGAAAAATTTTAAAGTTCATCTGAATTTACATATATATGAAAATGAAAACTGGATTTTTTATTTTATTTAGGATTTAAGAAATCAGTCTAAGAGATTTTTAAATAGCTACTTTTCAAATGTGATAATATGCTAATATTTGGGGAATCATGTATTATTGTGCTGCATTCATGAAACATTTCTGTGAGTCTAATAGTATGTAAAATATTAAAATATATAACAAAAAAGGAAAAAGTTAGGAATTTAAAAAATTGATACCCTACACGAAACCAATGATTAATCTGGCAAAAATTAAAAGAAACAGCTATTTTGAAGTTAGAGAATCTAATCAAAAACTTACAAGAATCAGAGGAGTGCTTAATAAACAAAGAAGCCAAGACTAGTTAGAGCATTCTGTCAGGACATTACCCAGCTATTGATAAATTATTATCAGATCAAAAGAGCATAAGGAAAGCAAACTACTGACAAATAAATATGCTTTAAAATACAGATGTAAATATACTCAAAGAAAAAAATACTAACAAATCAAATCCAGCATCAAACTAAAGGATTACATCATGACCAAGTGGGTATTATGTTACATATACAAGGGTAATTCAAGTATCTGAATCAGACTAAGTAAAACACTATTACAAGAAAAAAGTTAGATTATGTGTTTTGACGCAAAAAAGGATTTGGCAAAATGTAACATTTCTCAATGTAAAAATACTCAAATTAGGACTGGAAAGAAACAGAATAAAAGACATCATTGAAAACCCTAAAATAAACATTTTATTCAATCATGAAAGATTAAAACTTTCCCCCCAAGCTTAGGGAAAGAAACAGATACCTTCTATCTCCATTCTATTTCTATAATATTGTACTGGAAGGTCTAGCCATACCAAATAAATAAGCAGCAAAAGGAAATAACAGGCTTCTAATTGAAGAGAAATAAAATTATATTAATTCCCAGTTTTAAAAATTCTAGAATAACATATTTAGAAAAGATAACTAAAACTAATATGTCATATCAACAAAGTTACAGAATACAGGATACAATCAGTTGTGTTTTATATATCAGTAATGAATAAGCTATCAAGGACATTGTCATTAAAATAGTAAGTGTAAACAAGGATATGTAGGACTTTTATGCTGACACTTAAAACACACTAATGAAAGAATTAAATAAAAGGAAAGACAGTTTGGAAGCCAAATTGTTAAAATGGCAATATTCCCAATCACCTGCATTATCAATGAACCCTAACAAAATTTCAATGACCATTTGACATCAATAAAAACAGTTAATTTAAAATCCAAATGGATTTGCATGTAACAAATTCAAAAATGCAGTGAAATCCTTTATTTAATGAAAATAGAATTTATCAATCCTAGCATCCAAGGTCCAGAATTGACATGAAGCTTTTCACAGGTTACATGCATGCAACACCAAAAATACAAAACTATCTTGAAAATGAAAAAAAAAGTTGGAGGATTCCTACTTCTAGAGTTTTTCCTGCAATATATAAAATTTACTTATTCAAACAGGATAGTATTTGTTTAAAACTTTTTTTTCCTATTACAGGTGAAGAATATATATTTTTTTGAGAACAGAAATCTTACTTAATTTTTTTTATTTGTTATTGAGGCCATACTTGCAAACCTAAATCATTAGCTGCCACGTTAGTACAGGCTCCATCAAATCACACTTAATACACTAACAGAATCCATTACGCTTCTTTCCCTCTTTGTCCTTAACCCTCCCATCTACTTTTGAAAGCTTCAGTTCTGCTGTCATATTTCAAGGCTAAGTTTTTTGTTTTGTTTATATATATATATATATATATATATATAATATGTTTATTTTTACATCATTCTGTGCATTTTTCCATCTCAGTTGCAATCCTCTTGGGCTTCCCATCACCAAATCACCCATGTCCAGTGCATTTCCCTCCCCCCACTGTTTTTTATCCCATTCCCCATGCCACCTCACAAAATATCTCTGGTATATAGATGTTCATCATTATCATTATTTTCGCACCTGGTCCATTATATTCCTGCTATGAGAGAAACTATCTGGTATTTTTCCTGTTCTTTCTGGCTCATTTCACTAAGCATGATCTTTTCTAGCTCCATCCATATTGCTGCAAAAGGTATGTGGGGTTTTTTTGGTTGCTAAGTAATATTCCATTGTGTGCATGTACATCTTTTTAATCCAGTCATCTACTTTTTAGCCCAAATAGCATTTGGGCTATTTTCATGTTGTTCCAATTGTAAATATAGCAGCAATAAACATGGGGGTGCAGGTGTCTTTCTGAATCAGTATTTTTGTGTCTTTTGGATAGATACCTAGGAGTGGGATTGCAGGATCATAGGGAAGCTCCATGTTTAGCAGTTTGATCATAGGGAAGCTCCATGTTTAGCAGGATCATAGGGAAGCTCCATGTTTAGCAGTTTGAAGCTCCATGTTTTACCAGTTTTCCATAGTGGTTATATTCGTTTGCATTCCCACCAGCAGTGCAGGAGAGTTCCTTTTTTTCCACATCCTCGTAAACATTTGTTGTTGCTAGTTGTTTTAAGATATGCCATTCTCACTGGGATGAGATGGTATCTCATTGTGGTTTTAATTTGCATCTCCTCAAGGTAAGTTTTTAAGATTTTCTTTACCTGAAACTTACTTTGCCTTCTCTATATGCCACATATGATTGACACCATCCAATATTTATCTTTCTCTTTCTTATGTATTTTGCTTAGTATTAGCCCTTCCAACTTCATCCTTGTTGCCACCAATGGCATGAATTCATCTTTTTGATCACTGACTATTACATCATGTATATATGCCTTGTCTTTCTTGGTCCACTCATCTATTTGGGAGTACTTTGTTTTATAATTAGAAAAAGTAAATAGTGCTAAATAAGCATGGGACAGCAAGTTTCTTTTTGTATTCCTATTCTTGAGTTGATGCACAGGAGTGGAATTACTGTTCCTATGGTTGGCATTTAAAGGTTTTGAGAAACTTCCAAACTGCTTGCTGTAAGAGGTGTACCAGTATGCATTCTCACCAATAATGCAGAAGGATTCCCTTTCTCTACACCCTCACCAGCACTTGTTATTTCAGCCTTTTTAGTATGGGCTATTCTCACAGGTATGAAATAGTATCTCATTGTGGTCTTCATTTGTATTTCTCTAATAGTAAGTTTCTGTAAATATTTTTTTATGTGTTTTCTACCCAGTGAATGTCTTCTTAGGAAAACTCTCTAATTCCTTAGCCATTTTTTGATTGGGTTATTTGTCTTGTTTTTGTACAGTTTCATGTGTTCTTTGACAGCAGACATTTTTCAAAAGCGTGATGTATAAAGATGCCAATAATTGGAATTACCAGGCTGAATGAAAATCACATGTTTAATCATTTGAGATATCTCCACACTGTTTTACACATTAGTTGGACTGCATCTCCACTAACAGTGTAGGAGAGTTGTGTTTTCTGCATATCTTTGCAAGCATTTGTTCTTTCTGGCCTCTTCCAAATGGGCCATTTTCATATGTGTGAACTGGTATCACATTATGGCTTTGATTTGCATTTTCCTGAGTTACAAATGATGGCATGCTTGTTTGTAGTGTATATACATCTTGAGAGAAGTGTCTATTTGGTTTTTGTGATGAATTTTTGACTGGTTAATTGTTTTCTTTTTGTTGAATTCTTTGAGTTTTTGTTGTTGTTTTTCAGATATTCACTACCAGTCTCTTGTTAGATGTATGGTGTGCAAATCTTCTCTTCCATTCAGTAGGGCATCTTTTCACTTTAGTTATGATATATTTTGCTATATAGAAACTTCTTAGTTTGATATAGCCCCAGTTATTAATGTTCTCTTTGTTTTCTTTGCTCTTAGAGATGAATCATTAAAGACATTGCTGAAGCATAAAATTAAAATTGTCAAAATGGCCATCCTACCCAAAGCAATACATAGATTCACTGACAGTGAGTGGATTAAGAAAATCTGGTATATATACACTATGGAAGACTATTTAACTATAAAAAGAGATGAACTATTGCCACTTCCAAAAACATGGAAGAGATAGTGAAGAGATAGTGAAATAAGCCAGATAGACAAATATTAGACAGTTTCAATTTCTATATGAAACATATAGAAACAAAAGAATCAGACAAAACCATCCCAATGGCAAACCCTAAAAAACTGATTGTATAATTTTTTTTGAGTCTACAGGAAAGAATGGGAAGTTGAAGTGCCACATGTACAGGGGGCTTAATGGACACTATGGGTACACTGTGTATCTAATGTGTTTGTGTACCTCTGAATCATATACATGTGGTAAATGAATGTTATCTCAGTAAAAGTACTAAAAATTTATGAGTATACCTAAAACACATAAACTGAATCACATAATAAATTAAAAGTAATTAAATGTTTAAACAAAAACAGCAACAAAATTAGTGTAGAATTTGTAACATAAGCAAAAGTAAAATATATCACAATTGTAGCACAAAGACAGGAAAACTATATACTATTCTAAGTTTTCCATATTACATGCAAAGTGGTAGAATATCACTTGAAGACATAACACGATAAATCAAAAATAAAATTATAAAACAAAGAGTTATAGCTATGGCTATTGAAACAAAAAAGGAAATAAAAAGAAACTTTTAACTTGTTTAATTAATCCTTTTTTGAAGTCATAAATAAGGAGAAAGAAAATAAATAATAGGTGGAATAAAGAGAAAACAAACTAAGATGAAAGGTTCAAACCTCACGTTATCAAAAAATAATTTTAAGTATAGTCTATAGACCTCAATTAAAAAGCAGAGATTACCAAGATAAAAATGTAGGAAGCTATATGCAGTTTATAAAAAAAATGCACTTCAAAAATTTGAACAGGTTATGGTGAAAGAATAAATAAACTTATGAATACATCCCATACAAACACTAATCAAAATTAAGCTAGAAAGGTAATATTACTATGTGATAGAGAATACAAAAAAAGAATATCACCAAAGTCACTTCATAATTTAAAGTGTTTGACTCATCAATAGGACATAGTAATATTGAATGTTTATGTACCTAATTACAGTTTCAAAAATACATCAAACAAAATATGAAATTCAATAGACAATTCACAGTTAAAGGGAAACATTCCAGTTATCCTCTCTTACTAATGGTACCAGTAGACAGAAAATAAGAACATAAAAATTTTGAATAACACTGCTAACCCATTGGATCAATCAAACAAGGTGAACTACTCTATCAACAGCAGACTACTTATCTTTTTCAAGTGCCCCTAAAAATTCAGCAAGAAAGAATACCATACCATGGGCCATATAACTGGGTTAAGTAAGTTTAAAAGGAATAAAAGAATATTCTCAGGATAAAATGGAAATAAATTATAAATATAAAATTATAAAAATACATAAAAATACACAAGCTTTGTGAAACTAAATATTTCTAAATAACAATCTGGAAAAAGAAAACATAATCAAAAAGGAAATTACAAAGTATTCTTAACTGAAGTAAAATGGAAGCACAAGATATAAAATTTCAAGAACATTGCTAACACAGTACTTGCAAATTCATGGCACTAAATACTTCTATTAGCAATGAAGATATTTTTCAAATTAATGCCTCATCTTCTACATTATAAAAACAGAAATACTGATGTAAGCAAAGCCTAAAGCTGTAAGATGAAGGAAATAGTACAGGTTAGAGTACACATCAGTTTAAAAAAAGCAGACACAGAAAAAAAAATGAAGCCAAAAGGAGGTCTTTGAGATTAAAAAATTGATAACCACTCATCAGAATGATGGGAGGGAAGGAGATACATAAAGTGCCAATATCAAAAACAAGAAAGAAAATGTACTACAGTGTCTACAAATACAAAAAGATGATAAGGAAATATTAACAACAACTTAATATAAAATACACTCAACAACTTAATAAAATAAAATCTTAAAATTCCTTGAAATATATAACCTATTAAAATTCATGTGCAAAAAAATGCAAATAGCCCTATATCAATTAACAAAATTGAATTTAAAGTTTAAAAATCTTCACAAAAAAGAAAAAATCTAAAAACAAGCAGAAACATTTTTACCAACATTTCATAAATATCACCAAACACATATACTTTTAAAAACTTGATGAGGATATAATTATTAAATGGCCAGCATTACTCATGGCAATGTAACAAAGATACTAAAAAAAAAAAAAAAAAAAGACATAGATGCAAAAGTATGAAACAATTTCTCAACCACACCCAGCAATATAAAAAAATGGCAATCCATCAAGACCAACAGTTTATCCCAGAAACATTTAAACAACTCACCACATTAACAAATTAAAGGGAAGAAATACTTATCACCTTAAAAAAAAATTGAAAACACACTTGACAGAACTCAACATTCATTCTAAATAGTAGAAAGAATAAAAAGAAGTTTCTACAACCCAATAAACAATGTTTTAAAACTATAGCTAACTTCATACTAATGGTTAAAGATTTTTCACTAAGTTTATGAACAAGACAAACATGTTTGCTCTTGCCACTGTTACTCAGTATTAATGGCAAGATCTAGTTAGGGAAATTAGGAAACAAAAACGAAAGAGGAAAAATACATCCAGTTTGGATGACAAATTTTTTCATGAATACAGGCTTCATGTCAGAACTTTTGTTAAGGTACAAGTTTTATGAATTCACACAATTGTTTTTGGTGAAATCTTCCATGTGTTCAGCCAACTAAATTTATTCAGAACTTAATAAGCAATAGAAAAGTAAAACATGAATTTGCATTCAAAAATTTATGTATATTCCAAAGAAACACTCTGAAGTACAAACTTCAGTAAGATAAAATTATTTTAGATGTTCTCAGGATATATTAATATATATATATAACTATTATATGTATATGTATATATAACATTATATAACATAATATACATTATTTTATACATATAATTGATAGACAAATATCTAAGTTAGACTAATTCCATTTAAGAGAAAAACATCAAAACAGCAAAATTGAAACCAGATCCCAGCAGCAGTCTGCACTGCAGTTGCTTGGACCCATGTCCTAATACTCAGCAAGGCCCCCTAATTGTCTAAACGGCCCCAATGAATGACGATGCAGAGGTTTCGGAGTCCCTCTGCATCTAGTCCTTGAGAGGTTAGTATTACTCATGAAAATGAAACAAAGATATTAAAGGAACTGTAGGCATAGATTCAATAGTATTGAACAAAAACTTAACCAACCACATCCAGCATTAAAAAAATGTGCCTCCAGTGTCACGGGGGCTGTTACAGCTGTGGTTCTAGAAGTGGTGGCTGAAGCCAAAGACTGTTACAGGTGGTACCCCCTGGAGGGGGTTGCCAGTGAGGATAGCCCCAGGGAAAATGCTAAATGTATCACATGTTGGGGAGGAATGAGTGATAAGAAATATAAGGGACTGTGGAAGCAGCCCCAGATTATTTCACTTTTCCAATTTCAGCTCCCAATCTTCAATGTTTGAGATTTAATATTATTAGATCTTCAGAGATTCCAGAGTTAGTGATTTCAGCCCCCATCACACCAATCTTCCAGAAGGTGTTGGGAGCCTCTGAAGGAAATGGAATCCTCCAGCAGTCCATCTCAGATAGAAAAACCTTGGAGGCTTTGCAAATAGCCGAGAACAGCAACTGTTCCTGGGTCTGCGGCTGTTACAGCCTGGCAGGGAGGGCAAAGACCCAGAGTTGGGTTCCTCCCTGAGTTGCATAAGTATGGCCATTTATTGGATTGCTCAGCAGCTTCAGCTGCTGGTTTGAGTTTCACTTCTCTGGTGTTTTCTGGGGCATCCTGCAGCTCTGGCAAGCATCTCCTGTTGTGTCTTGTGTTGTCCTCTTGAGTTGGAACCTGGCCTATAGTCTGGCTGCCACTGTTTCAGGCCTGCAGTGGTAGGAAAGTACCATCTTGAGCATATTGCATCTTGTTTGGGAAAGGAGCACTGCATCCTCAAATGTGGGAAGGTGCCATCTTAGCTGCTTTTGTTTAGGACTTGAAAATACTGGACACTGCTTCAGCTGAGGTAAATGGCCATTTTTAGCCTCAGAAATTCTCTTTGTTTTTCCCTGGTTTGTTACAAAAATCCCATTATTGTTTCCTGAGCCTGAGTAGTCTTGCAATGTTGTGCACAAGTGAAGAACTGTTAAACAGACTGATAAACTATTGAGCAGGGTCCTTGGCCAGTTTTAGTACCCCTTTCTGCCCAGTATCAGTTCCTTGGAGCCCTCTGGCTCAGAAGCCTGTCCTGACCTGAGTGCAGGCAGGCAGATTTCGGCAGGGTCTAGGCTTTTCCCTTTTGTATATGGCTCCAAGAATGTAAATGGCACAATCAGGTTCAAAGTTTCCAGGTGAAAACTTGAGTTATTAATGAGAATTGAAAACAAAAGTTACTTGATTGGTGTTTAAAAGAACCAAACAGCTAGAACTGAAGAAACAGCCCAATGAGGGTAGTAGGGTGGAAACCTTGAAAATGATATAAGGGAGAGCAGAAGCCAGCCTGACTCACTCAGCATATGGTCTCCAAATAAGTAAAACTCATCAGATGCCTCTTAAAAGAGAAGAGATTCAGCAGATAGGTACAGAAGAAAAAGCAGCATTGAGCAGATGACATCACTAGGATTCTGAGACTTCCACATACCACAACACCAACCTCTACTTCCATTTTAAAGCCACATAATTAAGATCTGAATGACAATTAGAGAATCTGAAACTGATTGGTATGTTTACCATCCTGGAGCCTGCTGTCCAAGCCCAAACTGAAGTTAGGGCAGGCTCATGACAGGAAGGCTCCAAGGCACCATGGCAAAAGCTGGTCTCAGTTTGGCTGGGAGCACACTAATCCAATGCCCCTTAATGGGGCCAGGTATGACAATTCAGTTGGCCATGTGGCAAGCTGGAACATGGATCCCAGAGACTATAGGGTAGGCTCCCTCTGAGATGTTTAATATTTAAGGATTATTACCAACTAATTAACAAAATAATGCTACTGTCAGACTGTGAATGTTTATATTGTGCATTAGACTCAAACTCATATTCATCTGATATAAATTCTAACATTAAAAATTCAAAGTATTTTGTGTAATCTATACAGCAAGGATCAGGAGTTTGGCATTTTATCCTTAACTTAGCCTTGCTGCTGGTCCTCACATGGAGTAACTGAGTCTTTGATTCTATACCCATTTCTGGATCAAATTTAGAATTTAACACCCTCATGATAAGAATTACTGCCAGCTGTTGTTTCCCGCAGGAATGTCTTTTTGTGCTGGATGCTCTATATGAAAATGGAGTTTTAAATAGCTTTTCCAAGACCTTCTAATGTCTAAAATAATGGCTATGAATGCCTAGCATAGCTTGGGTATCTGTACCAGCAGATCTTAGGGTTCTTTCCAGAAATGTGTTGGTCTGATCTGTCCAGATGAACAAAGGCCCTAACATAAAGGTGGTAAGTGCTGAGGTAAGCTGCAATTACATCATCATTATGAAAAGTAAATGATTTCAAAAAGAATTTCTATTCCATGTTAAATACAGAAGTTGGAAAATAAAAACAAGGTTTTCAGTCCTCCCTGGTGGCCTAGGATTTAAGTCTCAGCGCTATCACAACTATGATCTGAGTTTGTCCCCCAGGGAGCAGACACACATGGTGCAGCACCACTTCTCCTGTCTTGCCCACGCTCCCTTTATCAGTGAATTTCAGAAAATTCACCTGCTTTTCTCCCCACTGTCTCTGGTGAATTCTCTCACACCTACAACTCTGGCCTATACCCCAGTTCTATGCAAAAAAAAAAAAAATTAACTTATTTTAAAAAACCAACTTTCAAATATAATTTTATATTTCTATGTATAACTATTATATAAACTTTTTACTATAAAAGAAACTTACATACTTCTCATGGGTAAAGCACAATTACATAAGAGTTTATTTTTTAAAAATTATATGTTCTACAGTGTATAATCTGATTTATTAGGAGAAATCAAATTTTTGAATATCACTAATCTTTTAGAAAGACATGCAAATAGGCTATTTTAACATCAGAGATTCAATAAAATAATAAGCTTTTTAAATGTCAAATTGTGGTACTTAGCATGAAGTATTTAATGCAATTGAATTAAGTAATCACTTGCTCTGGTAAATTTATGTATGACTATAATATTGGACACCAATTTAATAATGCTTCAGGCATAAAGTAATGAAATTTATAAAATCTATTACTCTGACAGATGGAATAGTAATGCCTTATACACAAACCTATTCTTGATAGTTTAAAAAGTAATTCTTTATGCAAAGTAAATTTTTGAAAGAGAGCAGGATTTGGAATTCCCAATTTAGAACAACTAAAAGTGGGTAAGTGTCTCCAATATAGAAGAAATAATTTAATCCTAATCACTTAAAGACTACTGTTCTTGGTAACTATTTCTTAATTACCTAAAGCACTCTTTAAATAACAACAGAATAAAAATGAGATAAATGAGATTTGAAAATCTATGGAAGAATCATATAATAATTAGAACTTATATCCAAAACTGATTCAAAGTCTATCATCTTTCAGGCACATCACTGTCCTTTAATTCTCTAAAATAACTTAGACAAATGAATTATAAAGATGTTTAAAAAGATAAATCTAGGCCCTCCCTGGTGGCGCAGTGGATTAAAGCACTGCATTAAGAAGCTCAAGCCACTTCCACATGAGTTCGATCCCCGCCTGCTCCAGAGGTGACCACATGGCGTGGCAGACCTCTCCTGACCCACCCGCTGTTCCCCTCAGCAGTGTACTTCGTTGATCTGCCTGTTCTGCTCCCTACTCTGTCCCTGGTGAATCCTCTCACCCTCCGCATCTCTGGCCTGTACCCCAGTTCTGTATGAATAAAATAAATAAATCTTAAAAAAAAAAAGATAAATCTATATTAATAAAGACAAAATCTCAAAATATTGGTGGAATTGCAGGAAAAATATGTACAAATAATAAACTAAACATGGGTTCATCTTCCAAATACAAAGCAATAAAACATGAAAAGAAGTAGAAACATGAAGTAAATGTCAGAGTAGTGAGGACAAGGGAAAAGGAGTCATAAAATAAATGCTGGCAAGGGGAAAGAGGGAAGGAAACAGTAAGGAGAAAAAGAAGGGGGTGTAGAAAGGGAGGTAGAGGGAGGAAGAAAAGCATTTAAAACTATGTCACTTCTTTTCTGTTGGGAGAAACAACAACAAAAATACAGTATTTTCACTGTGCAAGACATATTCAAATATGTGAGTTGCTTATTTCATTCATTTACACAAAATAACAAGATAGTTTACAAGTAAAGGGCAAAAAAGTAAACAGTAATAAAACAGAAAGATAAAGAACAAAAATTGTTCTTAATATGGAATGTATCTAGAAATAAATTTTTAACTGTAAATTTTCTATAATTAAAAAAGTCCAAATATGAAGACCATTTAAAATTAGATAATATGCTTCTCTTTCCATTTATATACAAGTCTTTTCATGACATTTGGATATAAACATAAAATCAAGTTATAAAGGCAATATAATGCTATAACATAATCTTGTAAATTTAACACTTTTATAAATTACAGTAGAAGGAAATTTTAAAAGGCTTCCAAATAAATGCAATCATATCTTTTTTACTTAATAGTCAGTAATTTAAAAAGTAACTATGATGCTTATAAGTAAATTTTTGAATTCCTTGCATTATATTACCAGTGCTATATAATTTCATTTAATATGGGCTATAAAAACAATTTTCATCATTAAAAACATAGACTTTAGATTTTTTTAAATATGAATTGGTCCAAGTGGAACGATTCTACTACTTATAAACACAATTTTTAATGATAAGAATAAAAAAACCAATAAAATATACATTTTTCCATAATTTTGCCATACCTTTAGCTAAAGCTTCTTTATATTTCTCTTTGGCAGAATTCATTTCTTTTATTAATTGCCTATAATTGGATTTTAATTTCTCTAATTCTGTCTTTGTAACCTGTCAGAAAAGAAATGCAAAAAAATAATTTTAATGCCTAAATTTACATTGGTCAAGAGCTGAAATTCCAAAACACTGGTTTTTATTTTACAAACTGATTTTTATTTTACTACTATACATAAGAATTATTCCTTAAAATGTAACTATATATAATAATCAAAGTTAACTTAAAAGCCACAAAATATTTAACAACTTATGAAAATAAATATTCTCAAAAAAAAAAAAGTAAATCAAAGAGAGACCAGGATGGAGTAAAAAGGAGGCTACTTTTTCACTCCCTAAAGTATAATCTGTCAGTTAACCCAGACCATCACTACACCTTGGGTGTCCCGAGATAACTAGAGGAACTGGAACAACTTTCAAATAATACACCAGATGTGAACTGCAACAGATGGGACATAGAAAAAGATTCATGTTTCATTAAACAAGAGGTAGGAAGAGAAAAATGACTGAAAGTTGTGATCCTGGGAAAGAGGCTACCATATAAACCACTGCACTGGCAGCTGAGCTTTAACCTTAGGTAAAAGAGACATTAACAATGCAGAAGTATACACCCATAATTGAGGGGACATAGCACAGAGAAGTTGGGGTGTTCTCAGTGAGTGTGGCCACTAGTGAAAAAAACAAGCACAGGGCCTAGCTGCAGACTCCTTCCCACGGGCCTAGCTGCAGACTCCATTCCACATAACCCAGGGGAAATACTGACTTTGTGAATATATTGAAAGTACACAAACACAATTTGTTTGGAACAAATTGGGTGTGGAACCCTGAAAGGAAGGCTATTAACAGTACATTTATGAGCCTGCTGCCCCTCTCACAAACAACTAGATCTCTAGAGCCTCCCTCTTAACTCCAGGTTAAGGAGATGCAAGATGTGGTCTCTTGACATAATGAAGATGGGAAAAGCAAAAATCTGTTGCCTACTGAAAGTAAGTACTTTAAAACTCTAAGTTACTGCTATAGATCATTAACCAAAAATAAATAAATAAATAAATAAAAAGAAGAAAAAGAAAAAAGAAAACAAATCTAAAAAAACAAGTAGATATAAAAATACATGGGAATTCAAGTGAATATATTGTTATGGAGAATATAAGTTTCCAAAATTCAACAAAACTGCATGGAAAAGTTTCTGTTCTGATTAGATAAGTTCAAAGTTGACATGATAATGAAATTCAAAGAAAATAAAAACCAGAAAAGTCAAACAAAGATAATAAGAAAACTGGAGGCCAAGGGGGGAGAGAATATAAAATTAATGTACACGAAAGAGAAAGTGAAGATTTAAATTACAAAGCCATGGAGATGCAGGATGTAAAAAATTCAATACAGAAGGAAAAAAGTACTAGTGGAAACTGGAAGCAGAACTGACAGAATATACCATCAATACAATGACTTGAATACAATACCCAGGTAGAAGAAGAAAGAGAAATATGAAGGGGAATAAAGGATTATCTGACTTCCTTAAGAAAGACAATGTAAGAATAATAGACATTTAAGGAGGTAAAGAGAGAGAGCAGTTATTTTTTAAAAAATCAAACCCAATCTGGGAAAGGAATTAAGCATAACAGTCCATGAATCTTACAGTACACTTGGTCATCAAAATGTAAAGAAAGCTACATCAAAATTTGAAACCACAGAGTCACATGACAAAAAAAAAAAAAAAGAATACTGAAGATGGGAAGGGTAAAAACAAGTAATTTATAAAGGTACCCCATCAGTTGTACATCAGACTTGTCCTACAAGAAAGGAGAGAATGGAGTGACCTATTTAAAATACTAGAGGATATAAATTACCAACTAAGGATACTGTCTGTCTGTCTGTCTATCTACCTATCTGTATCCTTCATATTTTCAATCAAGCATGAGGAGAAAGATGATCTCAAACAAAAGATGAGAGTTTGCAAATACTATACCTCCTCTAAAAGAAATATTGAAAGAATCTCTATTATCTAGACTGATAAGGGGAAAAAAGTTGAACAAGGAAGCACATGAAATCAAAAATAAAGACAAAGTTACAGTAACAGATACTTACATATTAACAATCATCCTGAAATAGAATAGAATGAACTCATCAATCAAAAGGTATACCATAAAGACATGAAGCATAAAGCAAAACCAACCTTTCTGAAATCTCCAGAAAACCCATCTAAGATATAAAAAGTAAATTAGGCTCAGGGTGAATGACTAGAAAACAGTTCATACAAGCAAAGAGAACTGAAAAAAAAAAAGAGACAGCTATAGTAAAATAGATGAAATAGACTTCAACCTAAAAAAGGTAACAAAAGACAAGGATGCACAACACATAACGATTAAAAGAACAATTCACCAAGAGGACATAATACTCATAGATAATAAGTGTGTCAAATGAAGGAACATTAAAAATATTTAAGGCAACTATTGACAAATCTGAAAAACGAAAAAAGGAAAAGGACTTCAACATCCCACTTTCATTCATGGACAGATCAACCAAAGAAAATATCTAGGACAGTAGCAATAAACACAGAACTATGCAACACAGGCTTACATCATTTAGAAAGCAGTGGATACCAAAAAAGCTGAGCACATATTCTTCCCAAGTGCACAAGAAACATACTCAAAGGTAGAGGACATGTTCGATCACAAAGTGTCAAAAATAAAAATCATAAAAACTGAAAGCATATTAAACACCTACTTTAGTCACAATTGCATCAAACTAAAAAGAAAAAAACCAAACTGTAATAAACACATACTACAGGCTCTCCCTGGTGGCACAGCGGGTTGAAGCACAGCACTAAGAAGCTAAAGCCACTTCAGCTTGAGTTCGATCCACGCCCCAGAGGTGATCCACAAGGCACTGCAGACCTCTCCTGACCACCCACTGCTCCCATCAACAGTGTACTTCGTCAGTCGGCCTGTTCTGCTCCCCACTCTGCCTCTGGTGAATCCTCTAACCACCCCTGCACCTCTGGTCTATACCCCAATGTTGTATGCATAAATAAATATATCTAATAAATGAATTAATTAATACATGAATAAGTAAATAAATGAATAAATAAAAAGATAAACTTTTGCCATTTGCTACAGTATGGATAGAACAGGAGTGGATTATTGCCAAGAGAAACAAGCCAGAAGAAACACAAATACTGGATGGTGTCATTCACATATGGAATATAGGAAAATAAAACAAGAGTCAAACAAAACCATACCAAAAACAACTCCTAGAAATCTAACTGTAAAATCCAGGCTACCAGAGGGGAAGGAGGGTTGGAAAGCAAAGTGTGAAATGGATCCACGAGAGCATGGGGCATGCGGGATTTTAGGCGCCATGGGGATGAGTGTTTTGTGTTAATATAGGCCTCAACACAATGAACCTATCTTCTAAATCATGAACAGTATGGTAAATACATGTTATGCTTACTTCATTAATTTTTTTTTAAATAATAAAATGAAAGCACTCTAGGAAGTTTTCCCTGAGTATTAATCTGAGGACTAACACTGCTAAACTAAGGGAATAAAACTATTGTTTCTGTTATTTCTTTTTTTTTTTTGCACCCCCCCAAAAAAAAAGGGTAAGAAAGAAGATCAAACAGTGCTGTCAACCTGTAAAATTTAGAGATCAATAAGTCCACTATTTACAGAAATGTTTTCTGCTATTAAAAAGCTAGTTTAAATATTCATTTCAATATTAGAATGACTCTGAAATGATTTAAATCATCAATTGTAACATGAAACTTTGACATTTCAACATTTTTTTTCTTTTATTTTTTTACATCATTCTACATTTTGTGCTTCCCACCACCAATTCACCCATGAGCTATCACCACTGTCCAGGACATTGCGACATTTCTGAAAAGAAGCTGTATATAACAATCACTGCTGGAAGATAGGAGTCATGAAGATGGTCCCTGCATGCATTCAAGAACTTTATACTTTCTAAAAAAAATACTAGTCAAATTAAAGTCTTTGGCTCAACAGTCAAAATGCCACTTAAATAATATTTAGGAAAGAATAAAACTACTTGATGGAACCTTAAAAACTTCTGACATATCTTCTAAGAAGACTAGGAAATTAGCAAAATTGAAAACATACCCCACTTTTTAAATTTTTGGTGTTTCTAATTTCTTAGACTTATAAGTAATCATCATAACCCAGGTCATTTATGTTTGCTCCTATGTGATCCCCTATATGTTTTTATAGTTTTACATTTCATATTTAGGAATGTGATGTATTTTGAGTAGCTTTTTGTAAATTTGTGTCTAGGATTTAAAGTCAAATTGTTATTTGCATATATATTTATAGTTGATTCTGCACCATTTTGTTAAAAATACTCTTCATTTTTTACTTTGTACCTTTGTTAAAGATCAGTTGACTATATTTACCATGGGTCTGTTTCTGGGCTGCCTATTCTGTTCCAGATCTACTTGTCTATTGTCTTTTGCAAATACCAAATTAAATGATTACTGTGTCTTTATAGTAATTCTTTAGGTTTAGTCCTCTGACTTTGTTTTCCTTCAGTATTCTTTTGGATATTCTAGGATGTCTGTCACTTCATATAAACTTTATAATTAGTAAGATCTACAAAATAATTGGCTGAAATTTCTATTGTGATTATATTGAATCTATAAAGGAGAAAGATAAATATCAGATGGTATCGCTGATATGTGGATAAAGTAACTAAGCCAAAAGTCAGATGAATACCAGCTTGAAAACTAATCCTTATGGCTGATTACAGAACTGAAGCACTGAAAAAAAGTGTGTGGGAAGAGGTAAGAACACAGGGATAGAAGCACAATGATATCTGGTGATGGAATATGGATAAGGTGGTGGTGGCTGCACCATGGTAGTAAATACTGTTTTCCTATCCATGAATATGGGCTATCTCATTTATTTCTTGTTGAATTTCTCTTACCAGTATTTCAACTTCCTTCTATTGCTCTTATACATACTATGTTAGATATACACCTAAGTATTTCATTGATGGTGGTGCTAATATAAATGGTATTGTGTTTTAAATTATATTCCATAATCATTGGTATATAAAATGATGATTAAATGACTGACTTGTGTATTGCATAATAATATTGTATTCTGCAAACTTAACTACAATATAATCATAAATCATTTCCAATAGTTGTTTAGTAAATTCTCTTGGATTTTTCTGCATAGACAATTGTATTTTGAAAAAAGACAGTTTTATTTCTTCATTCCCAGTCTATATATATTTATTATTTTTCTTTTCTTTCCAGATTAACTAAGACTCCTAAATGTTTAATATTAAAAAGCAGTGGTAAATGGAAGACCCTTATCTTTCTGCTGATCATGGTGGGAAAGTTCCAAGTACTCAACTTTAAGTATGGTATTAATGATAGCTTTTTTGTAGATTTTGTTTATCAAGTTTAGGAAAGTTCTCAACTAATTTACTGGAAACTGTAGTCAGGAAGAGGTATTTGATTTTTGTCAAATGCTTTTTCTACACCTATTCATAAGATTATATGCGTTTTTTTTTGTTTGTTTTACTGATGTGATGAACTTCATTAATCAATTATTTTCAAAACTTCATGTCTGAAAATTCCCACTTGATCATGGGAATCTTTTTTTTCATATACTATTGGATTTGATTACTCAATAATATGACAAGGATTTTTGCATCTATGTCACTGAAATACATTGGCCTATTGTTTTTTTCATCTGTCTTTGTTTTTTAGTTTTAAGGTAATGGTGGCCTCATAAAATGAGCTGGGAAATATTTCTACTAACTTCTGAAGGTGCTTGCAAAAAAGCATCTTCAGATTGGTAAAGTTATTCCTTAAAAGTTTGATAATTTTTACCCATGAAGCAATCTGAGATTGGAACTTGCTGTTTTGGAATGTTATTAATCATTGATTCAATTTCCTTAATACATATATGCCTACTGAAATCGACTGTTTCATCTTGTGTAACTAGACTCTTGTTGTAGCAGGCTGTGCCCTTTGAAGAACTAGTTTATTTATCCTAGGTTAAAAATTTATGGGCACTGAATTCTATATATTATTCCTTCGCTATTCTTTTAATGTTAATGGAATAGGTAGTGATAACACCTCTTCACTTCTTATTTAAGTAATGTGTGCCTGTATTATTTGTTTGTCACTACATTTGAAGGCTTATTGACTTTATTCATCTTTCCAAGGAAGCATATTTTGATTTTGTTAATTTTTCTTTACTTATTTCCTGTTTTCAATTTGATTTCTGCTCTTGTTTATATTTTCCTTTTCTTATGCTTAGTTTGGATTCAGCTTTTCCTTTCCTTAATGTTCTAAAGTAGAAACTTACATAATTCATATTGGATCTTTCTTTTTCTATATATATTCTTTCAATGTTTTAACTTTTTCCTTGAAGCAATTCTTTTTCTACACACCATATTTTTATGCTGTAAATACTTTACATTTTCATTTAGTTCAATATTTCCTTCCATTCCCCTTCAGATTTACTCTTTAAGTAATTTGGAATTTTCCAGATGACTGTTATTAATTTCTAGTTTTATTCCACTGTGTTCCAAGATCAACACTATGTGATTTTTATCCTTATAAATATGGTAAGGTGTTGTTTGTGACCTAATGTGTGATCCATCTTGTTGAGCCTTCAAAGTAAGCTTTAAAAATAAAACTCTGCTGTTGTCAATAAAGAGGTGTATATATTTTCATTATGGCTATTTGACTGATGGTAGAATGAAGTTCAACCACAGCCTCACTGATTTTTTGGTTTCTTTGTTTGTTTGTTTTTTGTTTTTTAAAGGAAGGGTGATACTTAAGTTTCAAACTGCAATATTCACCTATCTCTTAAAATTCTATCCAATTTTTACAATTCAGTATTTTGCTACAATGCTGTTAGACAAATACACAAAAATGATTAAGTCACCCCCTATCACTATGAATTCCCCTACTAACCCCTATTAAAATTCCTAATTTTGATATCTTCTCTGGATGAAATTCATATAGCTCCATCTACTTTCTCTTCTTTAGTGTTAGCATGGTATCTCTTTCTCTATTCATTTATCATTAAGTTATGTTGCCTTAATATTTTAAGTGGGTTTCTTGAAGACAATAAATAGATGAGTTTTGATTTTATCCAAGAAAAATCTCTATCAAATAGTTCATTTAGAATATCGGTTTTCAAACTATTAATATATTTCAATTAATATTTACCTATTTTCACATTTCCTTTTTGTTAGCCTGACAGCTAATTGCCTTTATTCTTTTCCAATCTTTGTTCTGTCTTTTGTTTTTTGAATTAAGCATTTTATATCAATCCATTTTCTTATTTCTTAATCTATCAGTATACTTTATTTTTTTTGCAGTTGTCTTAAGAGTTTATAATATACATTTACAATTATTTAACATTCAAATAACTACATATGACTTCACGATAGTCATTTTGCCATAACAAAATAATCCTAGTTGTTATTTACTATCCTGAGCATAATTCATTTCACTTTTATATAAACATGCATAAGCATACACAGACACAGCAATATATTCCTGTTCATATATAACTGAATACATTGCTGCTACTATTGTGAATAAACTGTTATCTGTTAGATAAGAAATTTTTAAAAGTTCTGAGTTTTATCCTCATTCATTCTTTCTCTAATACTCTTCCATTCTTTATCTAGACCCAAGTATCTAACATAGATCATTTACATTCTCAGTCTGCTGGCAAAAAAAAAAAAAAAAATACCCTCAATATTTGTTTGTCTGAGAATAACTTTATTCTCCTACTCTCCTTTACTTTTTAAGAAAATTTTACAGGGGAAAAATTTTAGGCTACTGGGTTTTCTCTCTCAACACTTTAAATATTTCACTTCATTCTCCCTTGCCTCATTTCTGAGAAGTCAGATATATTTCTTATATTTACCATCTATAATAAGTGATTTTTACTCTAGCTTCACTCAGAATTTTTATGTATCTTTCATTTTCTTTGAAATCAATATGCCTAGGTATACAGTTTTATGTAACTTATGATGCCTGGAGTTCTCTGAGCTTCTTGGATCTATTGTTTGGTCTCATGTCAATCTGGGGAAATCATCAAGCTTTACTGTCTCTAGTTATTTCTTCTGTTGTTTTCTCTCTTCTCATTCTAGTATTCTCATTACATGTATATTATATATTTTGTAGTTGTCTCACAGTTCTCGGATATGTTGTTCATTTTTAATCCACCATTGTTTACTTTTAATTTTGGACATATTTATTGATATAACCTCATTTAGAGACTGTTTGCTCACTTGTGAGCAATGTCCTGTCACAATGTTTCTGATCCCTAGCATCTCTTTTTGACTTGTCTTAAGACATCCACTCCTGATTACAATTTATAATTGTTTTAAATTCTCAGACTGATTATTCCAATATCCCTGCCATCTTATGCTTATTCTGTCACTAACAATGTTTTTGCCTTTTGGTAAGCCTTGTTACTGTCTTGATTGTCACTCATGTTATACTGGATAAAGGGGACCAGAGAAAATAAACCTTTACTATTGTGGTGCTAAGTTGTCAAGGAAGGGTAAATATTAGGGTTCTACAATGAGGTAGATATATTTCTTATATTTACCATCTATAATAAGTGATTTTTATTCTAGCTTCACTCAGAATTTTTTATGTATCTTTCATTTTCTTTGAAATCAATATGCCTAGGTATACAGTTTTCAGCCTTTTACTGAACTTGGTAAAAGGTATTCAGCCTTTTACTGAACTTGGACCTCTGAACTGTAAACTTTACACACATTTTCCTGTATCCACTTCCCCCTTGCATGTGACAAGAGAGCTTCTATGGGTAAAAGTTAGGTATTTTCCTTTGCTCAGTTGCACTAGGCCCTGTTAAACATTTTCTCCTGAAGTCAGATCCTGTTAAGAAAAACAAAATGCTCTAGCATTTGTAAAAATACAACCTTTCCCCTTCTGAGGCATGGGGATTTTCTCTAATATTCATTGTGAGAATCTAGTAGAGATCTGGGAAGTAAAATTCACTAAAATATGGGAACACACTGAATGATAAAGTGGTCCCAGAGTTTATAGGTGTCAGAAATTTCCACCTGGAATCTCCAGAATTTGTGGTTCAAATTTTCCTACAATAAGTGAAAGTTCACAAGGAAACTTTCTCTGATAAGTTATAACTCATTGTATTTACATTTCAATATAGGCAGCTGCCATTTGCCCTGACACTCGATTTTTTTCTAAAATAAAAAAAGAACTGTTAGAATGGACTAGCAACTTCCAAACTTCTTTTATGCTGGAAGAGAACTAGAAGCCTTAAATTTTGATGTTGCTGAAGCAGGATTTATTCTGATTTTCCCATATGAACTATACTTTAGTGTACCCAATAGTTGTGATAGAAAAACTCTTATTGAAATATTCTAGCTAGCTATTACATTAGGAATAATAGCAAAAAGATACTACCAATTTACAATTCCAACAGAGGTAATGGAACACTATACATCAATTGCTTCTAAAACTAGTAGGTTAAAGGCTAAAAGAAAACTTTATAAACAGACTATCAGGCTGGCAAAACTGGACACCGTTACTCACATTTAATATCACAAAAAGATCTAAAATGAAGGAAATTCAATGTTTTTCTTTAAATAATTTTAAAAAGATAAAATTGATTTACAACATAGTTTGTGATTTAGAAGTATAGGATCTGTCACTTTATGTATTATTATTAGCACACAACACCCATTCCAAAAAATCATTGTGTTCTCTCCCAATAGTTTTCTATACCCATCACTACCTCACTGAAAGCCTCAATTCAAGTTTTTTACTGGTTTGGCCTTATCTGACCCTTTGTTTTGTGACTCTATATTCCACATATAAATTATACCATCGGATATTTTTCTATCTTCTGAATTATTTTACTTATCATAATGCCCTAATATCTATCCATATTGACACAAATAACAAAAGAATGGTGTTTTTTTTAGAAGTGAGTTACATTCCATTATGTATATATGTGCCACTTCTTTCTGATCCATTCATCTGTTCCTAGGTACATAGGATGTTTCCATAGCTTGAATAATGTAATGTATTGCAAAGATATTTGAGTCTACATGTCCCTTCAAATTAGCGTGTTGTGTGTTTTCTTTTTTTTGCTGTCTTCAAACAAATCTAGAAATGGAATTATTAGGTCAAGTAGTAAATATTTTTATATTTTGCAAAACTTCCACTGTTTTCCATAGGAGATGAACTAGTATACATTGTCACCAACAGAATAACTGGATTTGCTTTCTTCCACATCCCTGCCAACACTTGTTGTTTCTGGTATCTTCAATATGGGGTATTTCACAGGTTTAAAGTTCCTTTTTTATCCTCATTAGCTATTCTGTGGTTCTGTTGAGATTCCATATGAATTTCAGTATAGTGTGTCTGTTCTTTGAAGAATGGTATTCAATCTCTTAGAGCTAAATACTAAACTTCTTTTACAAATAAATGGCATTTTTAAAAGAGCAGGGGAGAACCCACAGGTTAAAAGAGAATCTCTGAATTTGTTGACAGCATTTCAATCATGAGTCAAATAAATTAACTATAAGAAAATATTTAAATGTCAATCACTTGAACACAGCCAGGATATTTAGTAACATTAAGGAATTATTGTTATTTTTTTGGTGGGTTAATATTAATAAAACATTTTTTTAAGAGCACTAAATATTTTTTACCAACATATTCTAAAAACTTTATGGTCAAAATGTTACTTGAAATGTTCATTAAAATGATCAAGTGTGGCCCTCCCTGGTGGCGCAGCGGGTTAAAGCACTGCACTAAGAAACTAAAGCCACTTCCGCATGAGTTCGATTCCCGCCTGCCCCGGAGGCGACCACATGGCGTGGCAGACCTCTCCTGACCCGCCCACTGCTCCCCTCAGCAGTGTACTTCCTCGATCTGCCTGTTCTGCTTCCCGCTCTGTCTCTGGTGAATCCTCTCACCCTCCACATCTCTGGCCTGTACCCCAGTTCTGTATAAATAAATAAATCTTTAAAAAAAAAAAATGATTAAGTGTAGGGCCCTCCCTGGTGGTACAGCAGGTTAAAGCACAGCACTAAGAAGCTAAATCCACTTCAGCATGAGTTCTATCCCTGTCCTGGGGGTGATCCACTTGGCACGGCAGACCTCTCCTGACAGGCCCACTGCTCCCCTTAGCAGTGTACTTCATCAATCAGCCTGTTATGCTCCCTACTCTGTCTTTGGTGAATCCTCTCATGGACCTGCACTTCTAGCCTGTACCCCAGTTCTGTATGCATAAATAAATAAACCTTTAAAAAAAAAAGATCAAGTGTAGGAAAAAATGTGGTGAGGGGGTAAATTTCTTTAATTGACTATATAGCTGGATAAATCAATGTGAGTTCATCTTACATTCATCTTATACATTTGAAAAATTCACAACAGAAAAACGTAAAAAGTTAAGCAAGAGAGACAATACTTAATGTAAGAAAATTTAAAATTTAAAATATACTAATTTATTTTGCCTGTATATTTATTACATGTACAGCATTACATTGTACTAATTTGAAATGCCTAAATGAAATATTTCAGCAAAAAATAAAAAACCAAGTGATAGGGAAGTATTGCATAATCACATAATTTGCACTATATTTTCCTTTCATTGGAATACATCAGTGACATTGTATCTTACATTCAATAATCTCTTATATTCAATAAAAATCAGATATATCTGAGAAACATCAAAACCTATTCATTTTCATAAAATGATAATTAAACAATTTTTTAATTAAGCAATAAAATATTTCACTGAATCTAAACATCTAATTAAAAACAGAATTCCAGAATGAGAAGACAAACCTTGATCATCTCAGCCTCTATCTGCTGATGAACACCTATGTAACTTTTCTTCACCTGCTGCTTATCTTTTATCATCATGGTGAGTCTGTGTAAGGGTCCAGAATTTAGGTCTTCTGCATGTGTCTTCATTATCCTACTAAGTTGTTCTGTCTGTTGAATCATAAGCAGCCAAGACTTTAAAAAATAATAAACAAATTAAATTAGTTCTTGTATTAGAAGTTTCTATTATTCTATTTTAAGAACTTAAAATAAAGTTTCACACATATTGCAATTATTAAAAGTTTTCTGGTAATGTTTAATGAAAAATGAATGCTTTAGAGTAACATTTTCAATGTATTTAAAAATTTAGTAATCAGAGGTTCTGTAGAGTATCAGTAAAGTGATTAAGGACATTTAAGAGTCTTCATTTTACATTATTTTTTTAATAGAAAGTACTGTGTTTTTTAACACACTAATGTATCTTTTTTACATACCACTTCTAATGTCTCTACGAGGTCACTATTTCCTAATAGTGAAATGCAACAGAAATTTACCATTCTTGATTCTTAATCTGTCTCTCTGAGACATCTGGTCCTGCTGACCCATTTCTTCTTGAACTCATTCATAATATACACAACTTCTAATCTTCCAACATAACTGACTTGTCATCTCCCCATCCTAATAGTTATTTTTCAGTTTGTCTACCTGTTCTTCATTTGCTGCTTATATCTTAAATGTTGATATTATCTGAAATTCTACCTATCCTCTTTTCTTACTAAATACCACAACACAATACATTGCTTCAATAATGTAGACATGCAATGGTAAGTTTAGGACCAGTGGGCATATGAATACTATTGGGAGAATAAGTTATCTGGTATTTAGTCTTCCTAACAAATATTGAAAACCTAACATAGGAATGTTCCACATAGAGTACTTAAAAGTTCTATTCAAAAATAATCATTAGAGGCTTATCATAGTCATGAAGGATCTATATAAAAGATATAAACACACACACTCACACACCAAAAAAAAAACCCATACAGAAAGAGGAAGATGGTATCAAAAGAGGTTTCCTGCTTAACTCTTGGTAGAATAAAGTAAAGTGGTCAAGAAGGGGTTTTGACTCAGTGGACGCCATAACTTGGGGCAAAAATAGAGCACCTCCAAGACATCACAACCCATAACAGGAAGTACTTACAAAAAAAGGTGTAATAACTTTCCAGCTCAAATATTATAAAATACGGAGTGAATACTTCCAAATATATTTTATGAAAGTAAATATTACATTGATACTAAAGTCACAAAAAGATAACTCCAATAAAACTACCAACTAATTTACCTGATGAACACACATGCAAAAATCTTCAACAATATATTAGCACATCACATTCAACAATGCATTAGAAGGATCGTACACTATGACCAAGGGGAAATCTATTCCAGAAGCACAGGGATAGTTAAACAACTGATAATCAATAAAATTAACCACATCAACGAGGGAAGGCCCCTCCCCTGGTGGCACAACAGGGGAAAGCACAGCACTATGAAGCTAGTGAAACCCCTTCAACACCAGCTTGAACCCCGGCCAGGGAGCTGACCCAGTGGCATAGCAGATCTCTCCTGTTTCACCCCTTGCTCCCCTCAGCAGTGTACTTCATCAATCTGCCTGTTCTGTTTCCCATTCTGTCTCTGGTGAATCATCCTACTGACCCTACACCTCTGTCCTGTACCAAGTTCTGTATGCATAAATAAATAAATCTTTTTTTTTTTTTTTAAAAAAAGGGGGGGAAACATAAAAATTATGTTCTAATCAGCAGATTCTAAGAAACCACCTAATGCAACAACAACCTACAGTAATGATTAAAAAAAAACTAAAAAGCCTAGGGTGGTTAAACATATTTCAATATTTAATTCAACATAATAAAGGCCATCTATGACAAACTGATAGCTAGCATCATTCTCAATGATTAAAACCTAAAAGCTTCTCTACTAAGATCTGGTACTAATATTCTGGTATTAGTATTCAAACATCATCAGAAATCCTAGATTTCTAGATTACATAATAAACATAGAAAATCCTAAAGGCACCAATAAAAAAATAACTGAAATAATACGTGAGTTCAGCAAAGTGACTGGTTGCAAAATCGATATACAAAAATCAGTTGACTTTCTATATGCAAAAAAATGAACTAGAAGAGGAAGATATCAATAAAACAAACCTATGTATTAATGCATCATAAAGAATTAATTGCTAAATGTAAATTCAAGAAAGAACCTATAAAATAAAAACTATATGACATTGTTAAAAAAAAATAAAAAGACAAAAAGAAGTAGAAAGCTTTTATTCTTATGGATAGTAGAATAACATATCAAAATGGTCATCTTACTGAAAGCAATACACAGATTCAGGGCAAGACTATCAAAGTTTCAGTGGTCTCCCTAAAATAAAATAGGATAGCATTGGAACAAAAAAGACATACAGACCAATGTACAAAATTGAGAGCACAGAAATAAGTCCACATCTATATGGACAGTTAATTCATGCAGCAGAGATAAGAATATACCCTGGAGCAAGGAAAGCTTTTTTCAGTAAGTATTGTGGGAAAATTAGAGAGCCACAGGTAAAAGAATGAAACTAGACCACTATCTCACACCATATACAAAAATCAACTCAAAACAAATGATTTGACAGTAAGACCTGAAATAATGAAATACACAGACTAAAACAAAGGCAAAACACCCTACAACACAGGTTTCAAAGACTGATTTGTGTATTAATTTTCAAAACCAAAACAATAACAAAGGAGAATATAAACAGTGGGGGCGATATCAAACCAAAATGCTTCTAAACAGTGAAAGAAACACATATAAAAAGATACACTAGTTAATAGAAGAGAATATTTGCAAATTATATATTTGAGAAGGTTCTGATATTCAAGATTTACATAGAACTAGAACTCAACAAATGTAATACAAACAACCCAGTCACAAAAATGGGCAGAAGAGCTAAACAGACATGCTCCAAGGAAGATACAGAGATGGCCAACAGGCACGTGAAAAAAATGTTCATTATCACATGATATATGCAAATCAAAACCACAGTGACATATCACCTCTCAAACCCGTGAGATTGTCCCATTTCAAAAGATCACAAGCAACAAATGTTAGCAAGGATGTGGATGGAAAACAACTCTCTTAAACTGTTGGTGGAAATATAGACTAAGCCAACTCCTACAGAAAATGGTATAGATATCTCCCAAAATATTAAAATTGAGTTTGTCATGTAAAACAGCAATTCAACTATTAAGTTATCTACCTGAGGAATATAAAAACACTAATTTGAAGGAACACATCTTCTCCCACGTTCAGTGCAGCAGTATTTGCTATATTCAAGCTCTGCAGGCAGCCAAAATGTCCAAGTACATAAATGGATCAGGAATATGTGGTATATATACATAATGGAATACTACTCAGCTATCACAAAGAAAAATCCATGTCATTTGCAGCAACCTAAATAAGCCACAGGGGTTTATACTAAGTGAAATCATTCACAAGGACAGAGCAATACCAAATGGTGTCACTTATATGAAAAATAAAGAAAAATAAAACAAGGTATCAGATAAAGCCAGTTAATAACTAACTTTAGAAAGTGAACAATAAAACTTAAGTTAACATAGTGGACAGAAAAGAGACTAGAAAAAAGAGAGAGGGAGTTAAAGATACTACACAGGTAGTATCTTAGTGTTTTGGTAGTAAGTGCAGTGTGGTAACAACAGAAGGGGATGACCCTATACTTTTAAAACACACAAAAAATTATATAAATAAAATGTTACCTCAATAAAACTTTTTTAAAAATAATGCTCATTACCAAAAACAATGTACAGATTCAATTAAATCCCTTTCAAGTCTTACAGGCAGCCTTCAATGATAAAGAACAAACATTACTGAAAATTATATGGAACTATAAATCACCCCAAATAGTCGACATAAGCTTAATCAAAGAAATAAAAGAAATGTAGATCATACACTCAGACTTTAAACAATAATGCAAATCTACAATAATCAAAACAGTATGTTACTGGAACAAAAACCAGTCATATAAATAATTGAAATAGAATTGGGAGCCAAGAAATAAACCCTCATCACTGTGAATAATCTACAACAAAGGACCTAAAAATATACAGTCCTGGTAGGAAAGCCTCTTCAATAAATGGTTGGGCAAACTAGGCAGTCACATGCAAAAGAATGAAACTAGGCTACTATCTTAAATCATACACAATAAACAAGTACCAATTAAAAAGGATAAGAGACTTGGCTGCAAAATGTGAAACATAAAATATGTAGAAGATAACATAGGCAAAACATTTCACGTCTAAGTTTCAGTGATGTAATTGGAGATTCATGTACAAGAGCAAGGCGAACAAAAGACAACATAAACATTTAACACAATGTCATGGTAAAAAGTTTCTGTGTGGGCCCTCCCTGGTGACGCAGGTGGTTAAAGCACAGCACTAAGAAGCTAAAGCCACTTCAGCATGAATTAGATCCCCGCCCAGAAGGTGATCCACATGGCATTGCAGACCTCTCCTGACCAGCCTGCTGCTTCCCTCAGCAGTGTACTTCATCACTCGGCCTGTTCTGCTCACCACTCTGTCTCTAGTGAATCCTCTCACTGCCCTGCAACTCTAGCCTGTACCCCAGTTCTGTATGCATAAATAAATAAATCTTTTTTAAAGAAAAATAAGTTTCTGTGTAGGAAAAAATGAGTCAACTAACATGAAAGGAACTCTCTTATACTGTTGGTAGCCATGTAAATTGCTCCTACCGCTATAGGAGGTTCCTCAAAACACACAAAAAATAAATCTACCACATGATACAGCCATTCCACTCCTCAGAATCTACCCAAAAAATACAAAACACTAATCCAAAAGGAAACCGGCATGCCTATTTTATTGCAGCACTATTTACAATAGCTAAAATATGGAAATAACCTAAATACTTCCAAACAGACAAATGTATCAAAAAGTTGTGATATATATATATATATATATATATATACACACACACACACAATGGAATACTACTCAGAAATCCAAGACAATAAACTCATGCTATCTGAGACAACAAAAATGAGCTTAATTATGGTAAACACAATAAAGTCAGAAGGAAAAGATAAATATAAGATGGTTTCACTTGTATATGGAATATAGAGAAAGAAAACAAAAGATGTAAAACATAAAACTTGCAAGCTGACCCCCCTGTCTCTAGTGAATCCTACAGCAAGGGAAGGGGAAGACAGGGATCAAAACAGGAGAAGTAAGAGCATAAGGGACTACAGTTCATGTTTGATATAATTGTGGCAGAACAATGGGGTCTACACCTGAGGGGGAAAACCAAATACTGTACAAAAAGAACAATGATGTAAGAAAATACAATTGGCAGAAGAATTAAACAGGCACTTCTCCACAAGAGACATACTGACTACAAAGGCGCATGGAAAAAATGTTCATCGTCACTTATTGTTAGGGAAATACCAATAAGATACCATTTTAAGATCAAAAATATAAAAGTCCTGATGAATTTGTAGAGAAAAGGGATCCCTCCTATCTTACTGAGAATGCAGACTGATCCAGCCCCTATGAAAAACAGCATGGAGGTGTCTCAAAATAGTAAAAATGGATCTGCCCTTCAATCCTGTGATTCCACTCTTAAGCATCTACCTAAAAAATTCAAAATTTGAAGGGAAACTTTCACTCCCATATAAATTGCAGTACTACTTATTACTGCTAAATTATAGATACAAGGTAAGTGCCCAAAAGCTATAAAGGAAGCACAATGGGCTATGTTGGTGGATATGGGTGATTTGATGGTAGGTGCACTACAGTGTCAACACCTGATGGGAGTATCCAAATATTACCTGAATTAAAAATCAAGAAAAACAAAAACAAAATAAAGCAGTATTTTCCAAGTTGGCAATAAACAAAAAGAATGAAAACAAATACTGGCTTACTTTACTCATATGAACATGAAAAACAAAGTAAAGGAATAGACAAAAACAAATCAAAACAAACCTTGAACTTTAGACTACCAGAGAGAAGAATGTGGGGGAGAGGGGAGTTGAATGGAATATGATGGAAAATTATTGGTGCTTTGTTGGCTAATACAGTTATTATTATATATTTGTAGAAATATGAACTTATACCCCTAAAACATATACAGTTGTTGTAAATGAACTTACTTCAATAAACATTATTATTTTTTTGGCAAGTAGAATGGTATAATTTTTTTTGTTTTGTTTTTTAATTTTATAAGTTTATTTTTACAACATTTTGCATATTTTTTTTCCATCTCAATTGTAATCCCCCTGGTTTCCCATCACCAAGTCACCTGTGTGCCATCACCATAATCCCATGCACTTCCCTCCCCACCCCACCCCCCCGTTTTTGGTCCCATTCCCCACTCCACCCCCACAAAATGTCTCTGGTATATGGTTGTTCATTATTCTTGTTATTTTCTCGCCTGGTGCTTTATATTCCTGCTATAAGTGAAACCATCCGGTATTTTTCTCTCTCTTTCTGGCTTATCTCACTAAGCATGATCTTTTCCAGCTCCATCCAAGTTGCTGCAAAAGACATGTGTTTCTCTTTTTTGGTTGCTGAGTAATATTCCATTGTATGTATGTACCACATCTTTTTAATCTACTTTTGGGCATTTGGGCTGCTTTCATGTTTTTCCAATTGTAAATAAAGCAGCAATAAACATGGGGTGCAGGTATCTTTTTGAATCAGTGTTTTTGTGTCTTTTGGGTAGATACCTAGGAGTGGGATTGCTGGGTCATAGGGAAGCTCCATGTTTAGCAGTTTGAGGAACCTCCAAGCAATTTTCCATAGTGGTTATATTCATTTGCATTCCCACCAGCAGTGCAGGAGAGTTCCTTTTTTTCCACATCCTCGCAAACATTTGTTGTTGCTAGTTGTCTGAAGATGTGCCATTCTCACTGGGGTGAGGTGGTATCTCATTGTGGTTTTAATTTGCATCTCCCTTATTACGAGTGATGTTGAACATTTTTTCATATGCTTGTTGGCCATCTGCATTTCCTCTTTGAAGAAGTGTCTTTTTAGCTCTTCTGCCCTCAATAAACATTTTTTTAAGAATTATAAAAGAAGGTTGATGCATGCCAACTGCATCATTTAACAGTATTTTTTAAATCCACCTAATTAAGAGAATACTATGAATAAAAATATTTTAAATGGAGAAACTTACTCTTTCTAATAAATACAAATGAATATTTGCATATTTTCTCACATGGCATGTTGACAAAATCAGTAAGATGACAACATACACTAGATAAAAGCTTATGCAAATAAGTTCTCTGTTAATGGAAATGTAAATTACTGAAAAATAAATTTGGTAACAGCTAATTAAAATTTTAAGTGGATCATAGGGAAGTTCCATTTTTAATAGTCTGAGTAACCTCCACATAGCTTCCCATAGTGGATGGAACAGTTTGCCTTCCCACCAGCAGTGTAGGAGAGCTCCTTTTTCTCCATATCCTCACCAACATTTGTTGTTGCTAGTTGTTTTAACATGTGCCATCCTCACTGATGTAAGGTGGTATCTCATTGTGTTTTTATTTGCATATCCCTTATTACCAGTGACCTTGAACACTTTTCCATATGCCTTTTGGCCATTTGCATTTCTTCTTTACAAAAGTGTTTTTTTAGCTCTTCTGCCTATTTTTTGACAGGTTGTTTATTTTGCTGAACTTCACTAGTTCTCGGTAGATCTTTGAGATCAGTCCCTTATCATTAGTGTTGTGTGCAAAAATTTTCTCCCAGTCAGTGGAGTATCTCTTTGCTTTGGCCAAAGTCTCTTGGTCTTGCAGCAATTCCACTTCTGGAATCTACCCAAAGGATACAAAAACATTAATTCAAAAGGGCACCTGCAATCCTATGCTTATTATAGCACAATTTACAATAGGTAAGCTATGGAAACAACTCAGATATGCCTAAAAATAGATAACTGAATCAAGGAGATATGGTATATTTGCACAGTGGACTATTACTCAGCTATCAAAAAGGATAAATTCATGCCATTTGCAACAACATGTATGTAGGTGGAAGGGACTATGCTTACTGAAATAAGCCAGAAAGAAAAAGGAAAATATTGGATGGTCACATGTATAGGAGGAATGTAGAGAAAACAAATAAGGAATCAGGAAAAAAAAAGTAACTATAATAAAGTAAAAATCAAAATCATCATGCAACTACAGATCAGAGACATTCTGTAGGGGAGGAGGAGAAAGAAGGATCAGGACAGAGTGGGAAGATGAACTGGTGGTGGGAATTTCATAGGGAAGCCATACATTGTATGAAAATGAAGGATAATGCAATGAATACATTTTAAATTTTTTAATAAATAAGATAAAATTGTAAAACTAATATGTAAAATAAAATTGTAAAACTAATATGTAAAACTAATACCCAGAAATTCTAAATATACAAATACGTTTTTGGAATTTCTCTCACAAAATAAAAAAAATGTTTACACAATTATACTGTTTATATGTCATAGTTTTAGTGGCAAAAAGAAACCATGAATAAGTAATTAAAGAAATGAATTAAAATTATATAAAGTCACTAAAAAATAATCTCATATGAAATAATACTGCTCAAATTATATAATCAAGAAACGATCAGATTTCAGGAAAGTTTACATGATAAAATATTGTTTATATGAGATAAATGTGTTTGTTAACATATCCATCAAAAAACATAGAGAAACAAAAATAATGATGACTATAAAGATAACATTTTTCCTTCAAATCAGAATTCCCATCTAAAAATGTAAATTTTATAACAAATCAAAAACCAAATTATTTATGTTCCATTTCAAGCTGCTCCAAATATGTACACTGTGACCTGCACTGTGATCACACCCCTAAAACTAGAGCACTAAGAACAGAAACACCAGCCTTGACCATTTCATTTCAAATTTAGTACAGATGCATCCATGGAATTAAAGTGCAGTTTTTATATATAACAAGAAATAATTACACTACAAGTTAAATCATATCTAACGTAAAATAATATAGAATAAGGTGAGCTATTATTATTAGTCATTAATTGATAGTATGAACAAATATAAAATGTCTGCTCATGAATAGTGAAAATAATAGCAATTCATCCATGAAGAAGGTAAAAATCACTAATTTAATTTGGGATATGCAGCATAAATTAATAAAAATTTCAAAGGTTAGATTATTTTATTCTGGTGAGGTATAAACAGTAGCAAACATCTATGAAACATGGACTTCTTGTATTTTATCTATATTAAAAATGTATTATCAACAAATTGTGCATATTAACAGATAGTCAGAAATAAAATGAACAGAACAAACATATCACTGACCATAATTGCTTGGTGCTATGAGCAATGCTAGTTAAAGTAGATAAAATAGTAATTCAATTAAGAGATTTCTTGTCATGACAGAGTAACTGCGATCAAACTCATCCTAACATTGAAAATAATCAGAAAATTGGACATATTGTATGAAAATACTGGTTTCAGACTAGATAACCAGCAGCACAGGAGAGTAATCTCAAAGAAAAGTCCTAAAATGATCTCAGATTTCTGCCTGAAGCTTCCTTCCTAAGGGAAATGCAGGAAGGAAATCAAAGGTATATGTTCAAAATGAAAAACAGACTTAAAGTCAAAATTAAAAATTTGACTTTTAGGGCCCTCCCTGGTGGCACAATGGGTTAAATCACAGCACTAAAAAGCTAAAATCACTTCATCGTGAGTTCATTCCCGTGGTGCAGGTGATCCACATGGCGTGGCAGACCTCTCCTGACTCACCAGCTGCTCCCCTCAGCAGTATACTTTGTCAGTCGACCTATTCTGCTCCCCATTCTGTCTCTGGTGGATCCTCTCACTGCCCCTGCACCTCTGGCCTGTACCCCAGTTCTGTATGTATAAATAAATAAATCTTTTTTAAAAATTGACTTTGTACTAATTATAGCAACAAATTAGAAAATTTTAGGGAGGGGTATAATTAAAAGGTTAAGGAAAAGCTCTCTGGGCACTACACAACTTATGTTATTTACTTTTTACTATATATTAGTAATGCAAAGTCTCACCTGATCTCAATTATTTTGAATTCTAAATCAATAGTCTGAAACACAAATGCCGATTACACCATACCAAAAAGCAAAAGGTGGCCATCAGCACATCTATAAGCAAACTGTACAGGACCAGGGAGAGAACCAAGTAAAGAGATAAGAGGAAACTCTACCTGTGCTCACACAAGGCTGGGAATAACACCCACTCCCCCCAATCACACAGGAGAACTAATAATTTGTATGGTTTGGAGTGCTCGAAAATTTACCTCAGTGATGGGGAGCAATAAGCCATAGAGTTAACACTGCTCTGGTCATGACCTACAAATCTTAAAATCAATATCCAAAGGCTCAACTCTTTTCAGACACAGTTGTGCCTTCAAAACAAAATTCAAGAACACACAGCAATATAAACTAGTGAAATGAAAGCAAGAAAATAATTTTTTAAATGTGAACAGATACCACTAGCATAACACATAGCACATTTTCTAGTTCCAATAATCTTTCATGAGAACCTTAAGGAGACAAAGGGAAGATAGGAAAATACTTAAAGAAATAAAGACTGAAAATAAAAACTTGAAAAAAACTTTCAAATCCACAAATTAAAGAAGGTCAATGACCCAAGTATAAGAAGAATGAGAGAAAAACCTGCTGTAGCAGGACAGCTGATACTGAATGTCCCAGTTTTGAGACATTCAAATATTCCCTAATGATAGTATAATAATTATCATAAACTGGCTACATATATGAAGCCCCATCAACTCTCATTAATGATGAATTCTTGAATATCTTTATTTTTCTTAACAGTATTTTGAATTTCCTCTCCTGTAAATAGAGCAGGAATTGAGCACTCTTCTTCCCTGTGTAGTTTATGTCACTGTATCCAGAACTGCAAATGTGTTCTCTTCTAGTGAATCTTTTCTTTTTTATGAGGTGGACTTTGATTTACAAATCTGTATATGACTCAGAGGTATAAGTTCACACTTCTTCAAATACATGTTACCATACCACGCCTACTACCATCGAACACACAGTCCTCTACCATAGGCTACTACCCCCAACACTTTGCTCTCCACACTCCCTCTTCCGCTCTGGTAAGATCAAGTCTATAGTCAGATTTCTAGGGTTTGCTTTTGATTTGAAGCTTTTCACAGAAACAAATAAAGATGGGTCATCTGAATTAAAAACGATTTCAGTGTCAGGGGAATTTCGCCTCTATTTAGTTAAGGACTTTCTAACAATGGGAAGGTTGCAATTTTAAAGCCCCTATCATATCAAGTATTATAAATCATTAGATTAGCAAGCACTAACATAACTAAAATGATTCCTGACTAAAAATACTAGACAGACAAAAAGTAATCAAGTATTTTTTTTTAAATAAGTATGATCAACATAATCAAGTCAACATTGGCCCTCCAAAGACTTGCACCAAATAGACTAGGATGCATTAGGTAGGTCACTGCCCATTCGAAGAAGTAAGATAGTCATTTCTGGATACCATATGACTACCTATAAATTGTTATCAAAAAATTTAAGTCGAAATATTTAAACACTGATCAGATCAGAAAGAAAACTAAATTATCTTTTTCCCCAACACTTTTTCTTCCCATTTTCTTAAGACTCAGCACCTCTCAATTGCTTTTGTTTTTCTTGAACTTTAAAAGGCATTCCTCTCTTTCTTTGCTGAATAAATCTGGCCAGAAATCACCTTTTATCCTTCAGAAGCTAATCAAATAACTTCAGGAGTTTTTCTTACCCACAGTTAGGCATGAATTAGAGACCTTTCACACCCTGTGATTTTCTTTTTCTACCTTTCTGTCATTCTAAAAACTCCTTGAGGATACCTTGGACAGAAAGATCTTCATTAACACAGCACTGGCCTAACTAGAAATTTTAAGATAATAAGAAATTATAGAAGGGTTTCTAGAAATGATTGTCAACTTCCTGCTAACTTCCCTGTGATACTTCTGTTCTACATCCTGCTAACATCCATTCCTAGTTCCCATCCATGTCCCAGAAAAGTCGTCCCATCTGCTATCTCCTAATTCCTGTATCCCCCAAATCTCCCTCGATTAGCTTTCAACTCACTACTTCTTTAAAAAACAAAGTATTTCTGGGGCTCTCCCTGGTGGCACAACAGCTGCGTCAGCAGGAGTTCAATCCCCAGCCAGAGAGATGACCCACATGGCACAGCAAACCTCTCCTGTCTTATCCGCTGCTCCCCTCAGCAGTGTACTTCATCAATCTGCCTGTTCTGTTCCCCACTCTGTCACTGTTAAATCCTCTCACAACCCCTGCACCGCTGGCCTGTACCCCAATTCTGTATACATCAATAAACAAATCTTAAAGAAAAAAAAGCTATTTTCTTCCTCCCCCAATCGAACTAACTACTCCAGCATCTCCACTCTGTAAAAATCCCTAAAACAGAATATTTGGGGAAAAAGTTAAAACCCATATTTGCTTACAGAAAATATGAAGAAAACTGTATACTAAGAGCACTCCCAAATAAATGGTGTCTTCTACTATCACATCCTATATAGGGGCTAATGTTCTTCATTACTTCTCGCCAATTCTATCCGTACTAACACTACCCTTATCTAGGAAACCCTATGTGCCACCTTTTTGACGTTACCTTCCTCCTGTACACTCAGAGGATTTCTCTTATATACCTCATATGTCAAACCACTTATGTCAACCCATATTATAAGGCAAATATCTTTATCTTATAAATAGTAGAAGAGAGTATATTTAATCTGTACAAGACCACACAACTAACAAATATAAGAGCATAGATCCTCTTGGTGTGCAAGACTGACAGAATTTAGAAAGCTCAGACAGTACAAAAATAAGGGAACATAAAATAAAAACCATACATCTAACAAATAATTTGAAAATCACTATCTGATCTGATGGGTTCTTTATAAAGCTACTTATAAATTACACAAAAATCATTATGTAGTACTTTGCATTTAGTACTTTAGCAGTAATCTGTATTTAGCACTTAATCATTAATACAAAGCAAAGAATCACAGTGAAAACTTTCCATTCCCTTTAAGCTACTTACTTTATAATATGAATAACATCTAAAGTTAAGCTCATTTATTCAAAGATTAGTGAGCTGTTCTTAATATGACAAGCTGTTAGAAGAAATGAAGACGAAAATGAAAACTATCTCTACTGTACTTGGTTTCTATCTAAAATAATGACCAACACTCAAATCTTCCTACACAGAGCAATTAAGAAATATATCATTTTATTTTTATTTAACAAATCATAATACCACACTAGATAATTAAGAAATAGCACCTATTTAATAACAGATAGTAATACAGCGAGGGAAAAAAATTTCAGGTGTGAGACTTGTAAGTTGCAGAAAATTTTTCAGAATGCTAATACATATTAAAATAATAATACATAAAATTACTAATTATCTAAAATGCTATTTTTACCTCAGATATATTATTTCAAAATGTTTTCTGAATTCCTAAATATATCACTCCTAAATGATATATTTCTTAATTGCTCTGTTTAGGAAGATTTGAAGTGTAGGTGCAATTTTATGACCAAAATAATCCCTTAAAATAAATGCATCTCTTATTTCCCAATAAAAAGGAGGAATAATGATTCTACTTACAGAAATTTTATTATTTTATATTTGGCCTACCAAAAAAATCAGCTGCATACACCAAAAAGCATCACAAAGTTCTAAAATACTTAACATAAATTCCAAACTGTCAAAACAATATGGGTGCTTGGAGGTGGGTATTTGTGATTAATTAAGAGGAAATGTGACCCTAGTCCCCTAAGTCATATACAATGTTATAAAAATCAAAATACCTCAATTAAAAAAAAATCCTGAACTGATTATTTTACTCTTAAGAAGCAAATGGAAATAAATACTATCAGTTAAGAAGTTAAGGGAAATAATACTATCAGTTAATCTGTGATGAAAACACAATATTAAAAAAAAAGTAAACACTGTACTCAGTTTTTTAAAAAATAATCTACATATGATGAAAAGCTATGTCTTAAAAAAGCACATCAAAAGAACATCAACTAACAACTATAAACCAGAGACATTTTACGGGGGAAGAGAGGGGAACGAGATCAAAACTGGGGTGGGAAGAGCACATGGGGACTATGGTGATGGGGTATGGGTGAAGTGGTGGTGGTAAATCCATGGAGATTACAACTAAGATGAAAAAAAAAACTGTAGAAAATGAAGACTAGTGTAAAAATAGAGAGAAAAAGAAAAGAAAATACATCAAATTTTCTACCTTTGAACTAACAGATATGAGGTGAGGTTAATCAATATTCTGTAAACAGGCAGTAATTTCAGTATTCAGAGCTCATTATAGCTAAAGTATATATTTTGGGTCACTAAGTCAAAGAACATACTAGAACTATAACTACACTAACCCACTGAAAACAAAAAACAATATGACGCAAGTTGAAAAACACCTAAATAATAGTTTTCACAAACAGGTTTTCTATGTAGAGTGTATCTTCTAGCTACCTTGCTAGAAGATACACTCTACATAGAAAACCTTTCTACTTTCTTCCTTCTTGTTTAAGAATTTTTAAAATACAACACAAAAATTCCATGAAGAACTCATAGTTTATGTATCACACAAAAACTCAAAGTAAAGCATCTTTCAAAGAAAATTTCATTCAGTTTTCCTATTACATTAGAAAAATATTTTTAAAATCTCCTAGTTCTTATGAGATACATCAAATGTTGAACTGTAATTGCATATAAACCATAGGAATTTCTCATTCAGAAGAATTTGTCTTTTTTCATTTTTCCAAGGTTTTCTGGCTCCCTAGGTTTAAAACTCTGAGATCCTTTTTTTAAATACCAATTCTTGAACTCCACAATCAGACATTGTGATTTTAAAATTTTTGGACAGAGCCAAGGTATTTTAAAATCCCTCAAGTAATTCTAAATATATACTCTTCCATAATGAAATAATTAGGTTCTTAATAATCATTGTGTAAAATCACAAAATAAAAGTCACAGGTTATAAAAAAAAGTTAGAGACACAACACTCAAAAAATTCCTCAGACATTTTTTTAAAAGACAGTAACAAAAAATTTTCACCTTATATGCATTAAATGATTAAGAAATGCTACAATAAATAAGAGTACTTCAAGCTGGTTTGTCAAAATAAGTTTCAGAAGCTTGTGGGTTATTAAAAAGTTACAGAGTTATCTGAACTACACAATATCACAAATGGATGGAGTAGACAGAGGTATGCAGTAAAAGGTGAAATCATGGGTCTGTGTGCATGGTAAATATACTGAAGTAGCCCCATCAGCTAGGTAGTTTTCTGCATTCACCTAGCATTGCTTATGGGTTCATGCATAAGCAAAAACAAGATCACAGCATGATCAAATTGTTCCCTAATATATCAACTGCATTGGAACAAATTTCTATTTTTAAAACAAAATTAATAGCAGAACTGATATTATATATAACCCATCTTAAGAATCACTGCATTATTATTAATATGGTAGCGGATAGTGTAAATCCTCCAACTTGCTCTTTTTCAAAACCATCCTTAAATGATTCTAGATCCTTAATATGTCCATATAAATTTAGAATCGGGGCCCTGCCTGTTGGTGCAACCAGTTAAAGTTCAGCACTACAAGCTAGCTGCAGCTGCTTCAGTGCGAGTTATATCCCCGGCCACCCAGAGTTGATCTACACATAGCGCAGCAGACCTCTCCTGTCTTGCCCTCTTCTTAGCCAATCTGCCTGTCTTCTCCCCACTTTGTCTCTGGTGAATCCTCTCACTGACTGGCCTCTGCTCCAGTTCTGTATGCATAAAATAAATAAATCTTTTAAAATAAATACCTTTTCAATATGTATGTTTATTTCTACAAAAAAAAAGCTAGTCGGAATTTTTAACTGGTATTGCAGTAGAGCTACTATATAATTTGCAAAGAATTGAAGTCTTGATATTATATCTGTCAATTCCTGAAAACAGTATATGTCTACACCATTCAGATCTTCATTACTTTTAAGTAATATAATTATGGTACCTGTGGTTTTCACGCATGATTGAAAAAGCAAACACCTACTACTAATTTGTAGAGAATTTTAAAGCAGAAGCTGAAATCTGTCAAATTTTTTTTACACAGCTATTTAGATGACCATTTGTATCTCCTCTTTTATTCTGTTGATATAAAGAAGTACACAGATTTTTTCAAATGTTATCAATCTTGCTTATGGATTTTAAATCCCACTTAGTCAATTTGCTACATTATTGGCTTTGATTTGCTAAAATAAGACTATTTATAGATATGTCAACAGGTATATTGTTCTATGAATGATTTTTTTTACCATATTTATCAGATTTTAATAAACTAGTTGGCCTCACTGAGTTGGGATCTGTTTCCTTTTCTTTGATTTCCTGAAACAGTTTGTATAGAGATGGACATATTTCTTCCTTATGTAACACAGAATTAATTTGCCAGTGAAGCCACCTAGGACTTTGCATAGTGGAAGGTTTCAAGTACAAATTCAAATGCATTAATAAGTATACAAATATTTAAGTCATATCAGTGAGTTTGACACTTGAAAGACACTTGGTATCTTTCAAGGAAGTGTTCCTTTTATCTTAATTGTGAAATTTACTGACATAAAATTGGTGGTAATGTTGGGGAGGGGAGACGTTAAGAATCGCAGCATTGACATAGTGGCAGATGGTCCACAGCAACAGAACCTAGACCACAGAGGTAGCACAAACAGGCTATAGTTAGGGCTGACTCAGCATAGAATCAGAGGTAGAGGGTGATCAGCAGAGGTGGTGCAGAGGTGGCAGCAGTGCCATCAATCCTCACTGCCTACAGCTCTCTGGAGGAGTAATGTGGACCAACAAAAAATCTCAAAAAACTGAGGAAGACAGAATGTTTCAAAATTCATTTTATAAAGCAAACATTACTCTAATATCAAAAACAAAATAAAATTACCAATCAATATGACCTATGACTATATGTGCACAAATCCTCAAGAAATTCTTAGCAAAACATACTAAAGAATGCATTTAAAGAATGCATTTAACCAATTAAGATTTATTTCAGTAATGCAAGAATGGTTCAAATCTACAGATCAATCAATGTAATAAATAGAAATAAAATGATCATATAAGTAAATGCAGAAAACACATTTAGCAATATTCAAAATTCATTTACAATAAGAATTCTCTAATAATATAGAATGAACTTATCCAACATAATAACATTTGAGAAACCAGCAGCTAACATCATACTCATTATGAAAAAAATGAAAGTTTTTCTCTAACATCAGGTAAAGAGAATCATGTGCATTTTCCCATTATTGTTCAACTTAGTATTGGATGTGCTAGCGAGAGCAGTCAACAAAAAAATATATAAAGAAAGCCAAAATAGGAGGAGAAATAAAACTGTCACTTTTGCAAGATAATATAAATGAAAAATTCTACAGATTCCACTAAAAATACTATTAGAAACCATAAGTCAGAAAAGTAAAGTGTTAGGGAAAAGAATCAGTTAATCAGTTGTATTTACATATGCAAACAAAGCAAGACTACAAAATAATTAAATATAAATTTTTAAAAAGCTAGTAAAAATAGGGCCCTCCCTTGTGGCGCAGCGGGCTAAAGCACAGCACTAAGAAGCTAAAGTCACTTGCACAGGAGTTCGATTCCCGCCTGCCCCAGAGGTGACCACATGGC
>NW_004567108.1:60992110-60994975 GCF_000260355.1 Condylura cristata | reverse complement strand
AAAAAAAAAAAAAGCTAGTAAAAATGGATAGAGGATCTAAATAAATAATAATAGTAATAGCTTTATTTCATTCCCAATTTTAATCCCTTCTATAACTTTTTTTTTAAAGGTTTATTTATTTATGCATACAAAACTGAGATACAGGCCAGAGATGCAGGGGCGGTCATAGCACTCACCAGAAACAAAGTGGGGAGCAGAGAACAGGCAGACTGATGAAATAGACTGTTGAGGGGAGCAGCGGGCAAGACAGGAGAGGTCGGCTTCGCCAGCACCTATGTGCCTTGGGATAGCACTCCCACTAAGGCTTCTGTGGCTAGTTTGCAGTGCTGTGCCTTAAAGGGCTGCACCACCAGGGCCGGTACATCTTTCTGTTTTCTAATTGACTTAGCTAAACTTCTAATTATATGTGGAACACTAGTGTTCAGAGTGGACATCTTGTCCTTTACCAGATCTTACTGGGAAAGTTTTCAGTTTTAGGGATGAGTTTGTTGTAAAGTGCTTTTATAATATTATGGTATGTTCCATTTATTCCCAGTTTTGTTTTTTTTTTTGACGGTTTTCATCATTAAAAGATGTTAAAGCTTATCAAAATGCTTTCTCAACATCTATTGATTTGTTCATATGGTTTTTATCTTTCTGTTGATGTGTAAATTACACTGATTGATGTTTTGGATGTTGAATCATTCTCATGTCCCTCTTGATCATGGTGTCTGATCTTTTTAATGAACTATTGGATTAACTTTGGGATTTCTGAATCTGTATTTATTATCAAGATTGGTCTGTGATTTTCTTTCTTTGTGTTGCCTTTCTTTGGGTTTGGTATTATGGTCTACATTAGTTTTAACGGTTTTTGTTAAGTCTTTATAGTTTTCTATCTTGTAGTGTATCTTCAAACAGACAAATTTACTTCTCCTTTCCAATGTGGATGCCAGTTTACTTATTCCTGAGTTATGATTTTAGATGAATAAGAAAACACAAAATAATCACCATTAAAACAGAATAAAATGATTGCTCAAAATAAAATAGCTACTAAACATGAAAAGATGATCAATTTCACCCATATTAGAAAAAGTAAAGCCACACTAGGTATCATTTCTTACCTAATAAAGTAATAAAAATTCAAAATTTTGATAACACACTATTGCACAGACTTAGGAGAAAATGAAACTTTCATGTATTCCTGGTGGATATGCAAAACCATGCAAGATCTATAAAAAACATGTATTTTTTATATTGGCAGTATCTAACAAAACCACATATACATTTATACATTGAACTAGTAATCTGATTTTCAGGAATTTACTCCAAAAGCATTCATGACATAAAACACATCTATACCAAAGTAATTCAATGCAGCATTATTTGAAATTGCAAAATGCTGAAAGTTCTAAAATGTCATACAGAGTAACTTGGCTGAATGTCTAAACATCTTCTCTGTTGAAAGGACCCAGGACTTCCAGGGGAAAGAGTTTATTCCATGAATGGAAAAGCGAATGTGCACGGTCAACCAAACATCTATGACATGAAGTAACAGAGTGCTCAGAGAACAATGGAATAATACTCCAGGTGACTGAAAGCAAACATGGCTACCAAAGTCTCCATTTCCCAATATTTCCTAAAGCAACAACAATAACAAAAATGAAAAATAATACTATACTAAGACCATGACCTCAGCATTAAAAACAGAATGGACATAAAAAAAAAAAAAACCTCTGGTAAAAAATAAAAAATTATCAAATCAAAGTATGATTTTTCATACTCATGTTCTAGATTAAGGAAATTAAAGAGACATAACAACTAAATGCAATGCAATGAGTGATTCTGTATTCTTGAATCTTAATGAAAAATAAATGGCAAAAAATGACATTATTGTGATAGTTGAAAGAGCCGGTTATCTATTTTTGATAATAGCAGCGGTAAAATTACTAAATTTCCCATTTGGTCATTATATTACATATAAATTTTAATAAGCACATGCTTAGATTTTTTTTTTAAATAAAGATATAAAAATTGCTAGGTATAAAACTTCTGCTTCCACTCTAGAGAAAGAAACAAGGACTGTTTTATTTACCTGCCTGAAGAACTAAAAACTTACTTTTTATATGAAGAAAACATAAAGCATAAGCACTTAAGTCACTGGGTCCTAATCCTTAAAGGATAGTGTACCCTGATAAAATACAAATAAAGGAATTGAGTCCTAAGGTAACCCTCAATGATTGGAAAAAGAAGCCAAGCCACAGTCCAAGGAAGAAGAGCCGAGCAGTGTCCAGCAATCCCTGTGATCTAAGAGACTAAGGTTAGGGCACAAAGACGCTAACTTAGTAACACAGTCAATGTTCTGGAGAAGAAACAAACAGTATTGAAAAGGCAAGAACTGCAGAAAGAGAAACAACTCTGGGAGATCTGCAAAGACTTGCCTTTGATTATTCAGCTAAGTGCTAATCTGTCAAAGAGAGTGAGAATCTATCATATGCCAAAGAAATAATTTAACATAGGGATTATACAGAACATAGTCTGGAGCTCACATGGGCCCTTGGAATTGTACCAGGTTCTAGCAGTCAGAGTATAAAATCTCATAATACGGGCACATCTCTTTGAGTACTGAGAATGATCTTGATGAGAATCACTCTAGGCATCACATAAAAGACACAAAATAAAGAACTAAATTGATAAAACTGTGTCCAAGAAATATAACTGAAGCAAAGTGAAATGTAGTTAAAGAAGTAAAAAAAAATTAGGCCCTCCCTGGTGGCACAGCGGGTTAAAGCACTGCACTAAGAAGTTTAAGCCACTTCCGCATGAGTTCGATTCCCGCATGCCCTGGAGGTTACCACATGGTGAGGCAGACCTCTCCAGACCCGCCCG
>NW_004567108.1:60968418-60991965 GCF_000260355.1 Condylura cristata | reverse complement strand
AAAAAAAAAAAAAAGTAAAAAATAATCAGTACCTAAAAAGGTAAAATTCAAAATTCCTGTCATCAAATAAAAGATTATCAGATGCAGGAAAATATAACCTAAAATAGGGAGAAAAGTCAGTTAGTCAAAACCAACTCAGAAGTAAAACAGAGGAGACAGAAATAACATAGACATAACACTGAAGACAGATAAAAAGTGGCTATGACTGTATTCCATATGTTCAAGAAATTAAGGAAAAGATGCAGCATATTAAGTAGAAACATGAAGATTAAAAAGGTTCAAACTGAACTATTACAGGTTATTTGTGCCTTGCTCATTTTTAATAAGGATATGGCTCAATTACTCAATTTCTGTTTCCTTCTCTCTGAAATGCAGGTGAGGAGAAAAAAGAAGAGTTGGGTTGTGGCAAAGATGAAAAGATACATAGCGCTGAGGCACACTTAAATTTAAATATTGGAAACATAGGAAGTGACACTACTAGACAAGGAGGAGAGTGGAAGAAGTGGCATTGCTAGAAAAGAGGCAAAAAAGGATCATAATTAATCTTTAATATGCAAATAAAGAGTACTGGAAGCAGAAATGTTTGAGATGAATAACATATTGTATGGAATTAGTGACAGATCAGAAATAAAATAATAATATTAGAGAAATGGAAGATGTTGCAATAGATAGTAACCACAATGAAACACAGACAAAAGACAAAAAAAAAAAAAGTAAGTAGAACATCAGTAAACTGGAAAAACTCCAGATGGCCGAAAATGTATAGAAGTCCCCAACAAAAAAGAAGAAACAAACAAAAAAAAAATTGTTTGTAAAAATGGCTAATATTTTTCCAAAGTTTATGAAACTGTAACCCAACAGATATTAAAAAGGGCAACAAATTAATAGAACAAGAAATACAAAAAAAAAACTATACAAACACATATTTAAAAATGCTTTAAATGAGTGATAAAGGAAAAATCTTAAGCACAGTGAAGGGAAAATTTATCAGATATGATTATTTTACATCAAACATATTGTAATGCAAGAATACAGGAATATCTATAAAAGTGCTGAATGCAAAATAAAATGCTGAACTGGAATGCTATATACAGCAAAAATATCTTTCAAAAACAACATACAAACACTTCCACTTTTACAAAAAAAAACTTCAAAGAAAAGGCCTCCATTGTAAGAAATGTTAAAGGAAGTCCTTCAAGCAAAAGGAAAATACCAGTTGGAAATTGTATCTACTCCTCAAAGATGATGAGTACTATTAAGTGCAACTCAATGGGTAAGTATACTTATGTTCTAAAAAATTAAAATAATCAGCTATTATTAAAAGATAAACATCTATTTATAGCAAGAGAATTTAAAGGTTTGATAATAGCACAAAAGAGGGAGAAATGGACATATACTATTAAAAAAATTTTATTACAGCGGCCCTCCCTTGTGGCGCGGCGGGTTAAAGCACAGCACTGAGAAGCTTAAGCCATTTCCGCATGAGTTCGATTCCCGCCTGCCCCGGAGGTGACCACATGGCGTGGCAGACTTTCCTGACCCGCCCGCTGCTCCCCTCAGCAGTGTACTTCGTTGATCTGCCTGTTCTGCTCCCTTCTCTGTCTCTGGTGAATCCTCTCACCCTCCGCATCTCAGGCCTGTACCTCAGTTCTATATGAATAAATAAATAAATCTTTAAAAAAAAAATTTTATTACAGCAACACTGATATAAAGACATTCTTCAAAAAAATTTAGCAAACTTCTTCCAATAATATAAAAATAATATATAAAAACCAGAAATATAAATTTTTTATTAATTTAAAACATTTTTATATCTTAACACATTTCAGCACATTATCAAACTGGGAAGAAAAAGCAATATATCAAAAATTTCAGTAAATCATCTAAACATAGAAAGCATAGAACTTAACAAAATGCAACATTAATTCATGAAAAAAAAAGGTTCAACTGAGAATAGAAGGGGATTTTTAAGCTCACAGAATATATCAATAAAAAAACCCACAGCTAACACCCAAATTAATTGTTAAAGACTAAATGCTTTTCCCATAAGATCAGGAAGACATAATATCTCAATATTTATGTTCAGTTTTATACTAGAGGTTCTGACCATTGCAAAAGCCAAGAAAAATAAACAAATGGTATCCAAATTGGAACAGGACAGACAAAATTCTATTTGTGTTTACACATGACATGACTACCTATGTAAGAAGTTTAATAAAAACCATAAATAAGTTTAGGAAGGTAAAAGTGATTAGATTAATACACGTGGTAACACTGAACAGTGGGGAACTGAAATTTAGAAAAATATATTTATAAAGAATCAAAAAAGATAAAATATACATAAATCTGAAAGATCAGCAGAATGAAAACAGCCTACTCAGAAAAATTAAATTATATTATGAATTGATGACCAATACTGTTAAGATATATTTTCCTAAAATTTACCTATATATTGAATTTATTCCTAACAATTTCACTATCTTTTTTCTATAAATTGACAACATAATTATAAAATCCAAAGGAAAACATGTAGGAATTAAAAACAATTTTGCAATAAAAGAACAAAGTGAAATTTTATTCCCTGACTTTGATTTTAAGATTATGAAGCAATCATAATTAAATTGTATGTTAGTGGTGTCATAGTAGCCAAAGATGAATGATACAGAAGAATGTGTGCAGGATGCAATTCGCATGGTCAGTTAATTTCAAACAAAAATGCAAAGGCAATTTATTTGAGAGAGTTTTTACTGCCTATTCTGCTCCCTAGTCTGTCTCTGATGAATCTTCTCACCCCCTGCACCTCTGGCCTATACCCCAGTTCTGTAGGCATAAATAATCTTTGGGAAAAAAATGAACTTTGGTGTTTGTGTTGTCCCATATACAAATTTTCCATATACAAATTACCCATATACAAACTAAAAATTGGATCCACCTAAATATAAAACTTTAAACTATAACACAAGAAAAATCATTTGCAACTCTGTTACAGGTAAAGACTTTTTTAGATATGATACCAAAAGCACAATGCTATAAATTAAAAACTTCTATACTGGAATTTACTTTTAGGTATAACAAATTATGGCTTTTCAGTGCTTAAAGGAAAGACTAAATAAATAAATAAAAATAAAGGAAAGAATGATTTACTTGGAGCTCCAACCACTGTTTAATTGTTATCTCTTGATATTTCCTCCAGGAAAGGTGATGCTATAGACTTAAAACCACTCCCAATCTTCATCACTTTTCCCTAGTCCCTTTTCTTACCCAAAATTCTTTCCTGATTTCCTAATTATCTAAACACTTGTCAATTTTCCCTCACCAAAACATTTGGCACTTCAGTGTCTACACTGGTGATTCCTCCACTGACACAATGTAATAAATCCTCAGTCTTCTTACCAATGATTACACTTTCCTTTTACTACCTTACATTCCTAAGAGCATAATTTTAGTTTAACATAAATTCCCCCCCCCAAAAAAAACAATCAAATGCAGCAAAGTATAAATGCACAGCAACAAAGAAAAAGTTGAAACTGAAATATTCTGTAAAAGGAAAGTCAAGAAGAAAAGGTCAATTCATTAAATAAGACAAATCCAATACAGCTTGGGAAGTGGGGAAACCAAATGAAGGAGTAGAGAGAATGCGGAAATAGAATTAATTTAGAGTCTACATAAATAACAGGGAGAATTCTAGTTACCATTTTTCAGCCCTCAAACAGGCAACTATTCCTCCATCATTACAGAAGAAAACAAGAAGGAGAAATGAATCAAAGAATCTTTACACAAAGAGAACACCAGGCAAATCACCAGAAACCAGAGAATTAGCACTCTAGTTTCCATATCTCACTCAAAATAACAGAGTTGGCAAATAAAATTTGAGTTTTAGATAAACAATAAGCAATCTTTATTTTATTATATCTCAAATACTGGGTGTATGTTTAAAGGGTAGCCTATATTTTTATTTGCTGTATTGGCAACCCTATCTCAAACTTGAGACTAGAAATTTCCTTTTTGGGATAACTTGGCTGGCCCGGGAAAAAAATAAAAGTGATTAATATTAAGAATTTTCAAACAAAATCCCAGAATCTCACCTAGTCGTACATGCCACACAAATAGACAGTTTCTTCTAAAACTTACTAAATTCCTAACACTAGTAAATGAAAGAAACACACAGTATTTTCTTAACTTTCAAATAAACCTGGCTGGACTTTTTATACTTTGTTTTTGTTGTTGTTTTTATGCATACAGAACTGAGATACAAGCCAGAGGAGGAGGGGTGGTAAGTGGACTCACCAGAGACAGGCAGACTGATGAAGTACACTGCTGAGGGGAGCAGTGGGCAAGACAGAAGTCTGCCAAGCCATGTGGGTCACCTCCTGGCCAGGTATTTAACTAGTGCTAAAACGACTGCAGTTAGCTTTTGAAGTGCTGTATTTTAACCCCTTGCAGCACCAGAAGGACCCCTTTTTATACTTTAAATAAATTATCGTAAACTGAAATTTTTAAGTAAAACAGTGGAAATAAAGCAAAAATCCACTAACTATAATGTATGTAATGTTTCATCTTTACTACCTTCAAAGAACAGTTAACTGTAATTTTAGACCTTTGTGTTTCGGCCCTTATTTTAAAATTTTATATATTTGTATAATCTTGGACTTAAAATTCATACACTATCCAGTGACTTTTTAAATGGCTAAATGTCAAAATACTTGTGTTTTAGTAATGAAATGAGAACAAAGAACAGCTACATAGTAAAATAATCCATACTAATGATCCAGAGAGGAATTCAGGAGAAGGTACATTATAGTGAAAATATATGTCTTAAATAGAAAATAGCAGAGCTCACAGGACACAAAGAAGGTAATAAATAAAATTTGTATCAATACTTAACAAACCTAATTATTTCTGTTAAAAAAATTTTTTTTCAAAGCTCAAAAAATTTCATGCCTGTGATTTTAAATATCATTTATAATTTGTGAAACTTTCCCCTTGAGATTCCTGTAATCAACAGGATTTTGGAACCACAGCCTTAAAATGCTGACTGAGGTATACTAATTCAACAGTATGATCTATTTCCCTTAAGCCCAATTATGATGCTATATATAATAAATGATGAAATTATTATTCTTACCTTGGATACATTGCTAACATAATTCACTTGGATAGTACTTTCCTTGTCAACTTGATTACAAAGGTTCTGTAAAGTAGATGCATATTCTTTATCACTTTTTATTCTGAGGGCCATAAATTTCTTCACTGATTCCAGTAACCGTAATTCCCAGTCTTGCAATTTTAATACAGCTTCATGTGAATTCTTCAAGTCACTCCCAAACCCCATTTTGGTAAGGCACTGTCTTATCCTCCACACTGAACAAGTGAGCCTTCTAATCAGCACATATCTGTATATGTAAACAGAAGAAAAAATAATCTTAACTCAAAAGGAAACTAGTCTTCTAAGCAAAGTTATGCCCATTCCCCTTAGGGTAAAAATATCCTACAACAAATGATTTTTCCCTAAATATCAGGATCAACTTTGTATTAGAGATTCTAGCCAGTAAAATGAAAGGAGACATAAAGATTAGAAAGGAAGAAAAAAAACACAATTTTTCATTTGCAGATTATATGACATTGTACATGCAAAATTCTAAGGATGAAACAAAAAGTATCATAATTAATAAATGAGGCAGTAAGATGATAGGGTATAAGACCAAAATCACTTGTTTTAACATATAATAGCAATGGTCAATTCAAAACTGAAATTTAACGGTTCTGTTTACAACCTCATAAGGAATAAATTTTAAAAATCAAATACAGAACTTGTACTCTTAAAATCACAAAGCATTGTCTAAATAAATTAAAGACCTAAATAAATAGAAAGATTAATATTCAAAGATCCAAAAGACAAAATATTAAGAAATAATCAGTAGTCTCCAATTTGATCTAAGATTTAATTCAATCTATGTTAACATGTAAATAACTTTTAGACAGAAAATTTCACCAAATTTATACAGAAATGGAAGAGGACCAGAATAAACAAAGGGAAAAAGAAAAGAACGAAGTTGGAGGACTCGTACTTCTTGACTTCAAAATATACTGAAAATATACAATAATCAAAACAATATGGTATTGGCATTTGAGTAAACACAAAATAGAGTCCATAGATAGATGTTTACATTTATGGTTAAATGATTTTCTATATGTGTACCAAGTTAGTCAATGGAGTAAAGGGAATAGAATTTTAACTGGTTGGGACAACAGGATTTCCAAAACAAAGTTATGAAGCAGGATGATTTCTCTGTGCCATTCCCCCCAAAAAAAAAAAATTAATTCTAAATGAAAATATAAAAACCAGAGCTTTTAACAAAAAAACTCACAGGAGAAATAATATTTGAAATCTTATATCAGATAAGAGTATCTTAAATACAACACCAAAAGCACAATCAACAAAGTAAAAATAGATAATTAGATTTTATCAAACTTTAAAATTCTGTTCTTCAAAGGACACCATCAAGAAAGTAAAAAGGCTGAAAACAAAAAAGTTGAAGTTCTTTCATTGCCTTAGCATTCTGTTCTTTGGAGTGATGTATTTAATTTTGTAGATAAAAATGGCAGTGGTTATAGAGCAAATGGTTTTAAGAGAAATTAATAGAAATAATCATTTTGAGGAAGTCTTGGCAAAATGAAATACAAAACATTGTTTTTGGAATCTTCATCATCATATCTGATGAAGTCTGAGTGGTTATAATTTCTCTAAGTCTAATGACTCATTTCATTGTAAGGACATGCTATATAGCTCTGCCATCTCAGACACTAGAAGCCTAAAAAGATGATTATTATCTGTGCTGAATGTATCCTGGTAAAAACACTGGAAATATTAACATTGATAAATGTCTGCTAATATGCCAGAATTCTCCAACCATATTTATAAACCAAGCAATACTTCTAAAAAGCATGACCACAAAAATCATACTTGTTCTTATCCTATAGAAGACACACTGCTAATTACATAGACTCATCAGCCTAACAATGATAACCTTAAAAATTCCACCAAAGAGATCACTTTCTTTCACTTATGTTAATCAAGTCAAGTTAAGGAGGAAAATAAGTCAATAGATGACAGAGTTCATTGGGCACTGGAAAAAAAATGAAAATTTTGGAGAATCCTCCCCTCCTAACTGTCCTATCCAAAGGGCAATGATCACTTAAGGGCAATGTAAACACAAATATGTCTGGAAAGTAACATAATAGGCTAGAAAACCCAAAACCTGTGCATAAGACAAACATACATTTCTGAACCATCTTTTTCTAAAACATTATCTGTTAAAGATTATTGTCAAAATGGTCATCTACAGAGTCAATGCAATCCAAATAAAGATATCAATGGCATTTTTCAAAGACATGGAGCAAATACTATTCAAATTTATATGGAATCACAAAGACCCTAAATAACAAAAGCAATCTTAACTAAAACAAGAGAATGAAGGTTTCACACTTCCATACCTCAACTTGTATTATAAAGCCATAGTAATTAGAAGAGTCTGGTGTAGAAACCAAAATGGACAAAAGACCAATGGAACAGGTGTGAGAGTCAAAAAGCAATGCCAACATCTATATCGAAAGTTAATCTACAACAGAGGCATTAAGAATATATGTTGGGTTGGTGAAAGGAAAGCCTCTTCAATAAAAAGGTGCTGGGAAATTTGTAGTCACACACAAACCATTGAAACTAGACCACTAACTCACACCATACAGAAAAATCTATTCAAAATGAATAAAAAACTTAGATTTAAGACCTGTATCATAAAAAATTGAAGAAAACATAGGCAAAACATTTCATAACATAAGCTTTCCTGAGACCATTAGGAATTCATCCCTAATAGCAAGGGGAAAAAAGGAGCTACATGAAATTGAAAAACTCCTGAACAATGAAAGAAACCACAACTAGAACAAAAAGACACAGAATTAAGTGGGAGAAAATATTTGCACACCATAAATATGATAAATAACTGATATTAAAGATATACAAATAACTCATAAAATTTTAACAAAACAAAACAAATAACCTCGTCAAAATATAGGCAGAACTAAATGACACCTTTCCAACGATGACATAAGACTGCAAACAGGCACATGAGAAATGTTCACCATCATTTATTATTAGAGAAAAGCAAATCAAAATCATAATGCAGGTAATATTTGAGAATTTTAATATTTTGGGATCAGATCATTTTCTAGATTTTAGTTTTGGGATTAGCTCAAACTAGTAAAAATTATGAGGCTAGTGGTTGATTACTTTATGAAATTTGATAACTAAAGAAAATGACTATACAACTAAAAATTATATTATTTTTTATCAAAATGATCATTTCCACATTGCTTAAAAGAATCAGAAAGATCTAAATGATAGACTGTTTAAAACTTTCTCCAAAGAATCAATTTAATTAATGCTTAACACTTAAGTATTTTTTATTCTCAGTACTTTTTTTATTCTAAAGCTTCCAGGGCAGTAAGAGAGACAAAAGTATTAAAACAGAGATGAATGGGTTTGTTTGGTTTTTTTTAAAGATTTGTTTATTTGTACACACAGAACTGGAGTACAGGCCAGAGGCTCAGGGGCAGCGAGAGGCTTCACCAGAGACAGAGTGGGGGAGCAGAACAGGCAGATCTATGAAGTACACTGCTGAGAGGAGCAGCAGGCCGGGTCAGGAGAGTTCTGCTGCACCATGTGGTTATCTCCAGGGCAGGTGGGAATCGAACTCATGCAGAAGTGGCTTTTAGCTTCTTAGTGTTGTGCTTTAACCCGCTGTGCCACCAGGGAGGGCCCCATGAGTGGATTTTTGAGAGACAGAGTAGAGAGCAGAGAAGATGCATTTCTCTGAAATACACTGGAAGGGAAACAATGGGTGAAAGGAAATGTCTGCTGCACTGTATGTGCATATGCAGAGAATGGAACTCAGCTCCCTGGACAAGGATGGAACTCAAGTTGGAGCAGTGACAGAACTCAGATTTAACCCTTAGGCCACCAAGGAGGCCTAGAACAATTTGATTATTGACATCACACTGTAAATATATAATTTTATCCTTTTTTTTCTACTTTTGGGGGTATTGGGGGGTATTTTTAACTAAAAAACTGTAAGACATTTTTGAATATGAAAATATTTAACAAACCCAATTCCAGATGTTATTTGAGATTATGGTGTAAAAGTGTGATGACTCAAATTACAAATGTATTTTCTTTATTATCAAGAAGAATTCCCAGGTGAGCTACTCCTCTATGGAAAATATAAAGAATTCTTACAATGCAATAAAAAGACAAACCAATAAAAACTGGAAAAAGTATCTAGATAGATAAGAAAATGTACACATGTACAATAAGCACATAAAAGGATGTTGAGTATTATTAGTCATTTGGAAAACCCAAATCAAAACACAGAGAGGTGCTAACTCACACCAGGATGTCTATAATCAAAATGACAGATAATCACATGTTAGAGAGAGCATGGAGAGAATAGAATCTTTATATATTACTGGCGGATATGTAAAATTGTTTAGCTACTGTGAAAAACAGTTTGGTAGTGACTCAAAAGCCAAACTGAATGGCTCGGAAAGTCCATTCTCCAGTATATAACCACAAAAAGACATAATATCTACACACACACATACACACACACACACAATTGTACAGGAATGGTTGAGTATATTTATAGTAGCCAGAAGTAAACAAGAGAAAATAATAGAAATTCATTCATTCCATGATTTAGACTACAAAACATAATAAGGAAAATGTTATTTCTGTAAGTAAAGGCAGTATGAAACCCAAAAAAAGTGAGTATGTGGTGACTTAAAAAAAGAAATTCTTCCAAATCGAGCTGTATATGGTTAGTGGGAAATGGCATGCCAGTTTATTTCCTACTATTCACTGTTCAAGTAATGACTAAAGTTCAAAATCCTTGAGTGGAATGATTTTTAAAGTAAAGTAAGATAGTCATGAATGTGATCTTTAAAGTGAGTAATTCACTGATGCTAATTTATAAAATTTCGTCAAGCTGGACACCTGTGGTTTGATCACTTCTGTGTGCATATTTATAATTCAATAAAAGGAGCAACACAGAGATAGACTTTTACCTGGAAGTTAGGCATAAAGTATCCTGAAGAGAGAAAGACATAAAGTGAAACACAGCAAAGCAAACTACAGCAATAGAGTTTGAGGACTCCGGTGCTATAGTTGACAGGGAAAATGAAGATGAGAGAGTAGTGAATGATTCAGGGACAAAAGAGAAGTAAACAATCCAATGACATCTTCAAGGCTTTAATAAGAAATGAGACAATATTATGTGAATATGAAACAACTTTAAAGACAATATATTAATTCCAGCAGAACTTAAATGCTTAGGTAAAATACCAATTTAACCTAATTATATTTTGAATTCAACTACTTAAAGGGAATAGATGAAACCAACAAACTGAATGTTAACAGAAAAGCAGAGAGTCAAGGACAAAACCTATGGAATTTTATCGAGAAACAGGAGAAAAAGAGGCCAAATGTAAGATAAACATTAAGTAAGAAAAGAATATAATAAGTTTGTCAACTGTGAGGAAAAAGAACAAACTGCCAAAAGCTAGTATTGGAATATACAAGTAAAGTTGGTATAATGATGCAGTACCTCAGAAGCTCCTAGCACCAATAACTAATTAAAGAAACAAAAAAAAGTAGTTTTTAAGAAAAAACAAAAATGTAAACATATGGGCAAATAAAGGAGACACATTATGACACAAGTTTCACAGCATGGCTTCAAGGGAAAGAACAAGAAAATGTGTGTGTTATGTAACACAGCAGTATACTTCATATATTTTGAGGAAAAAAAAATTAATATAACCCTGAGTATTAACACTGGATGTTCCAATATGAAAAGAAGCAAGCAGAAAGTGAGCAGACCAACCAATGGATAAAGAAGACACAATATTTGAAAAGAGAGTCTTTCTGTACCAAAACAGAACCTTAGAAAACACAGGGAAATCAGCCTTGACTCAGCATTGTCCAGAGCTCTGTGAAAAATTAGTCAATGAAAGTATAGCCCAGGAGTGCAGGCTGTCTAATGTCTAATGCAATCTCCTAAGACAGAGGTCCCTGACAAGACCAAAATTGTCACCAGTCAGCATCTCCTCACCACTTTACGTTCATGCTCATTTGATGTAGAAACCAAAATTAAAGGTGAAACCCAGATGCTGGTCCAGACAAAATGACAGAAACCATTTTCCTAGCTCCTCCTCATAAATACTGGAAACAGCACAAGAGAAAATATAAGTTTGAAAAGGTAAATTCCTTCCTTGTGTCTTATGTTCTTCTCAACCAACAGAACTGAGTCAGACCAACTTTTCTTAGCCTCCAATCTAGTAACAAAAGGCAAGCCACAGGTTCCCAAGATTGAACACAAAAGGCAAGCCATAGGCTCCCAAGATTGAACAGAAGTCACTCTGACAACAGCAGGCAAAGCCAACACTACCAGCAACGAAGACAGATTAAGTTTCAGCAAAAATAAACATCCAAGGGAAGAACTCTCCTTCCCTACATAGTCTAAGAATCCCCTTCTCTGCCAAGAGACTCAGAATGAAGTAGGAACAAGCTGTCAGTCCAGAAGCCTCTGTGTCCTCAAAGGTCCAAGAATCAACTACCCCAAACAGGTAAGCTCATAAGAGGGACTCAGTTTTAGTAAGAGGCACAGTTTAGGAAGCACCATATTCTCCATGATCCTAAGGCTCTCGTGCTCAGAGACATCAGTGCAGCCGATGGGGTTAGGAAGGAAACCCTGGCTGATCCCTAACCTAACAATAGACATTTGGCAGCTCAGTTAAAAAAAAAAAAGTCATCTACTCCCTCAAGCAGCACCAGCAGGAACCAATGAAGGCCCTAGGGATATATCAAATAAACAAAGCAAGCAAAAATAATAGCACAAAGACTGGAATTAAACTATCATTGGAAACAAAACCCACAAAAATAGGCCAAAGCCTGAATGCTAAACCTAAATGGAAAGAGTGCCTGTGAGAATAAAAGATCAAAACAGACCAAGAGCTTTCTAATGTAATAGGTAAAATATCTAAGTTTCTATTAAAGATCACCTGTCAGGCCCTCCCTCATGGCGCAGCAGGTTAAAGCACAGCACTGAGAAACTGAAGCCACCTCAGCATGAGTTCGAACCCACCCACCCCAGAAGTGATCCACATGGTATGGCCTGGCAGACCTCTCCTGACCCACCCACTGCTCCCCTCAGCAGTGTACTTCATAGATCTGCCTGTTCTGCTCCCCACTCTGTCTCTGGTGAAGCCTCTCACAGCCCCTGCACCTCTGGACTGTACCCCAGTTCTGTATGCACAAATAAATAAATCTTTTAAAAAAAAATCACCTGTCATAACAAAAGCAATGAAAAAGATCACAAATTGATGGAGAAAGAAATGAGCTATTCCAATACTACGATGAATCAAATGTTGGAATTATAAGAAAAGAATTTTAAATTGGCCATCATAAAATGCCTCAGTAATTACAAATTTTCTTGAAACCACTATAAACATACAAAATCTAAATAAAGAAATAGAAAATACTAAGAATTAAATGACAGAATTAAAAAATGCAATTGCAGAATAAAAATCTTACTGGGCTCAATAGTAGACTGAAGACAAAGACAGAGAATACAAACAGTAAATATAAGGACAAACAATAAAATTCATACAATCCGCACAGAAAAGAAAATTGGCTGGAAAAAAGACTTGAAGACCTATGGCATATTCACAAAAGATTCAACATTTGTACCACCTAAGTTCCAGAGAGAGAAGGAAAAGAGTATTCAAAGAAATATGTCTATCTTGCCATAGAGCTACAGAAATAAGACAGCATGGTATTGGTAGAGGACAGACAATAGATCAATAAAACATAAAAGAGAACCCAGAAATAAAACTATACAGATATAGTCAGTTGCTTTTTAATAAATATCCTAAAGCAATTCAATTTTGAAAAATTAGTCTCGTAATGTGGTACTGGAGCAATGAATAACTATAGAAAACAAAAAATGGCTTTGACCAAACACCTTACCAAAAATATTAAAAGAATAGCAAACTTAAATGCAAACATAAAACCACTTAATTTCTATGCAAGAGAAAAAATGAAAAAATCTTCAGGATCTATAGATAGACAGAATTCTTAAACTTGACACCAAAAGCACAATCTAATAAAGGAAAAAATAATATATTGGTCCTCATCAAAGCTAAAAACTTATTCTATGAAAACCTATGTGAAGCGTATAAGACAAACTACAACCCGGGAGAAAATACATGCGAGCCAACTATTTGCACAAAGGACAAGTATCTAGAATATATAAAGGCCTCTAAGATTTAGCAGTTAAAAACATCTTGCAGTTAGAAAATGGGCAAAAGACATAGACATTTCACAGAAATGGATATAAAAATGGCAAATAAGCTCATGTAAGATGTTTAACATCACTAGCCACCAGGAAAATGTAATGAAAACCACAATGAAATACAACTACATACCTATTAGAATGGCTAAAATAAAATATAATGAAGACTATATGCTTGTGATGATGTAGAAAAACTCATCTGTTGTGTTCAAAAAACAAAATAGTATAGCCACTCTGGTTTCTTATAAATCAAAATATTCAACTACCATTCAATATTGGAACATTTATGCCAGAGAAATAAAAACACCTATTCACACAAAATCCAAAACAAAATGTTCACAGATGCTTTTATTCATAATAGCCAAAAACTTGAATCAGCCCAGATTTCCTTCAACAGGTGAGTACAAACCACAAGAAAAGCTGCAAAGACCTGATAGACTATCATTTAGATGAACCTCCATGAAATGCTCCTGGAATCAAAAATGTCAGTCCACCAATCTGCAAATCATAAAATACCACTTACATAACATTTTTGAAATGACAATGTGTTAGAAAAGAAACAGACAATGTGTTAGAAAAGAAATCCTGAAGGATGTGTGGTCTGAAAAAAATACGGGAGTGTTGGAAATGCTCTGTATCTTAATAGTACTCTGGTAGATACATGAACCTAGAGAGAAAGTAAAAATTTTATGAAATGTACATATACTCCTAATTAAGTACAATTAAAATCAGAAAAATATGAGTAAACTGGACTGTATCAATGTAAATATCCAACATTATTTGGATATTATTATAGCATACTTGCAGTAGTATACTATAGATTAACAAAATGTTATCATTGGGGAAACTAACAAAGTATACAAAGGGTTGCTCTGTATTATTTCTGCAAGTACATGTTAATCTACAGTTACCTTAGTAGAAATTTCCATTTAAGAAGAATAATGCACAGACCTCAAACAATCCTTTGGAAAGGATGTTACAAGTTCAGCCACATTTGCCAGAATAGGGCAGAACTGCCTGGTTAATCATAAGGAAGACACAAAGAAACTGTAAGGGAAGCATACAGTCATGATGTGTGAAATTTAGAGGAAGTAATAAACACACACACACATACATTCACACCATTTGAGGAGGTTTGGAGAGCAAACGGAGAGATCATATTACAGACTAGTTTGTAATGTCAAATTCCAACCAGATACGGAATTACTCTGTTCTATTCCCCCATAGATAGTCTAGTGTTTAAACAGTACCGTGAGTATAGGAGGCAATTTTTTTTTTAAATAAATCAGCTGATTGAGTCTACAACACATGATGTGTATACCTTCTCTTGCCCCTGGTAGTCCTAGTTTGCTCTCTTCATTCTTTAGAATACTTTGTAATACTGGATGTTAATTTTATTATAATATAATATACTTGCTACTAATTTTAAAATTTAAGCTTCTTTGCCTAGGAGTCCAAGCTGACCCCAGACAAGAGTACCACAACTTACTACTGATAGTTTCTTAAATGATTCATGATGACATCTCTTTGATTTGGAGATGTTATTTCTTCTCTCTAAATGTTTTTCCTTCCTGTCTACCTGTTTGCAAGAACAAGTTGTATTATCAGTGCAACCTTTTCTCACCATCCCCACTACTACTCAGGCCAAACTAAGTGTTTCATTTTTTCAGGGATCAGAAATTTATCTGCAGTTAATATAATACCTCTCATAATATATTTTAACGTTTTGTACAGTACATTTTTCCTATTAAACTATGAAATTATATGAAAAAAGTTATCAATTTCTCATCTTTACATCAGTTGGACTTAGGTTGCTACCAAGAATATAGTAGAAAAAGTTTTCAAGTTTATAAATGATACTTTTTTTTTAAAGATTTATTTATTTGTTCATACAGAACTGGGGTACAGGCCAGAGGCTCAGGGGCGACGAGAGGCTTCACCAGAGACAGAGTGGGGAGCAGAACAGGCAGATCTATGAAGTACACTGCTGAGGGGAGCAGCGGATGGGTCAGGAGAGGTCTGCTGCACCATGTGGTCACCTCCAGGGCAGGCAGGAATTGAACTCATGAGGAAGTGGCTTTAGCATCTCAGTGCTGTGCTTTAACCCGCTGCACCACCAGGGAGGGCCTAAATGAAACTTTTTAATGAAAATTTCTATATTTCAGTGTTTAGTAAGTATAGGATAAAAGCAGAGTTTTGTAAAAAAAAAAAAAAAGAGTATGTATGTAATTAACAAAGATGCCAACTTGAAGTAGCAAAAAGTGAAACAAGTTAAAACTTCTAATAAACTACTGACTGTTTAGGTTTTGTCAAATCTATTTATTTATTGTTATTCAAATTGACACTTAGATTAAGTGAATTACAGAAGTTTTTCATTACCCATAGTAATTTTTAAACATTAAATAACTATTGAAAAGACAGCATTTTAAAAAACTAGTTTAGTTTGCATTAAGTAGATGTATAAACATGTATTTCTTAGACAAAATTAAAGTTATTAAATAGAAAAATATAAAACAGGTAACAGTCCTGTAGTACTTCTGATAAGTATAATGTACAAGTATTCGTTCTAAAAATGCCTCCTGTTTTTCAACCTTTGGCCCTACAATTTGTAACATTTACATTTTCTACTGACACAGATGAAAATATTGTTTGTATGATAGAGTTTAATCTGCATCGAATATTCTCATTTAACTATACTTCATTTTTTTAATATAGATGATGTCTTACTGTCAAAAATAACTTTTGTTTTCTTTATTTTAATAATGACACATTCAATCCACTTGAAGTACGCTACTTTAGAAAAATCAGCAATTCAATGAATATAAACTATGTATAGTAACCAAAACTTTCATTATTCCCAAAACAGATATTCTCATGAACTAGCAAAATATTAGTTTGAATTTATAATTATTACCTAATAAAACCTACCAAAATGAATCCATGGTTCAAGTTAATAAATTAAAATGCTTGGTAATTTATAGGCTATAAAATCATTTTTATACAAAATAATTACCTAGCAGTATTTCTTACCTTTTGCATACTTCAATACAGACAAAAGCAAGAAACAAATTTGAACAAATTAGCAGCCTGCAGTAAGACCAAAACAGTCACAAAAAACCACCAACTATATCAGAAGTAACCACAGCTGCAAACCAAAATAACCAGTGCCCTGACATCCTACAATTATTAAGTGAGGTGTTTAAGTGAGGCAGTAATAAACAGTCATCAAAGTTTGACTATGAAAGCAACATCACTACTTTACCAGTTAATATAACCTTCACCACGTTAAGGAAACAGAGTAAAATTCTTCCTATGCTTTCCTTATTTGAAAATGCTACTTCTAGCTTAATTTGAAATAAAAGTTAAATTCAAGTAAAACAGCACTGGATTAGACAGCTGTTAATTATTTTTACTTAAAAATATACTTGAAATAATGTCATCAAAATTATTTAGGAAGAGAAAAGCTATTCACAGATTTTTTTTCGTTTTAACATTAATATAAGTCAACAAGTAAAGTCAACAAGTATCTGTTGAGTAACTACAGGACAGCCACTATTAGGGAGATGAAGAAAAATAAATCTAATTATTGTCTTCTAATAACTGACAGTATATTAAAAATAAATAGGCAAGATCACAGATAACAAAAATACAACTCATTAAAAATCCATTCAGCACCATGAGATTATGGCCCCTAGTCTCAGGAAGTTCATAATCTATTTGTAAGGACAATTGCTGAAATTAACAAATGTCATACAATTCAACAGGATCTCATTAATAAAATGTCTTATAAGCTCAGTGGGGTTACAGAGGAAGCATGCTCAACATTTCTAGAAGTTATCAGGAAAGGAGTCACAGAGCATAAAAGTATGAAGTACAAAGTGTTGCAATGACAGAGAAAAAGGAAAAAGCATGACTGAGTAGGGAGTTCAAAAAGCTACTAAAGTTTTGGAATACCTCTAAACATACAATCACAAAACCACAAAAAAAAAAGAGCAAGAAAAAAAGGACAGAGAAATACAGAAAAAAAATGAACCTATTTTGTTATACAATTTTCATACTACCTTTTCAATGGACTAGTTAAAAGGGTACTGGGTGTATTTTAAACAAAGCAAAAAAGCTACATGTGAGGTATAAGGAACTCACTTCTGATGTAAAGATTGGAAGACAAATATTGGAAATTTAAAAAGTTATTATAGCTATACCAACTTTTGAAAACAAAGGATATAATAAAAGACAAAGATAGACATTTTATAGGTGCTATATTATAAAAACTATTATAGTAACTAGAGAAAATAACCATTACAAATATTTATGTAACCAACCTATGAGAAAATAAATGTCTAAAGAAAATATAAACTGACCCAAACACAAGTTGACAGTATTATAACATCAGGAGCTTTAACAGCCCATATACATCAATGGAGAGGTCATCCAGACAGAAAATTAACATGTAAAAATAAATACCGGGAATAAGACTAAAGAAGATAAAACCTCTATACAAAGAAAACTATAAGACATTGGCAAAAGAGATAGAACGCACAAAGAGATGAAAAGGTATTCCTGCTCACAGATTTTAAGTATCAACGTTATGAAATGACATACTACCCAAGTCAATGTACAGATTCAATACAATCTCAAAACTGCAATGCATTCTTCAAATAAATGGAACAAACATTAGTGAAATTAATATGGAAGCACTAATGGCAACAAATAGCCAAAAGAAATTATCACAAAAAAAAAGAGAAACAATGGCAATATCACCTTAACACATCAAGCTAAACTATACAACCCTAATAATTAAAAGAGAGTACTGAAGTAAAAATGGACAGACTAAAGGGCAGTATTGAAAGCCCAGAAATAAACCCACAAGTATATGGACAATTAATCTATGCCAAAAGAGCCAAGAATCTACACTGAAACAATGAAAGCCTCTTCACTAAACAATGTTGGGAAACTGAACAGCCACATGCAAAATAATGAAACTATACCACTTTCATACCACATAAAAACCTTAACTCAAAATTGAAAGAAGACTAGGGTTTAAGACCTAAAATACACATAAGAAAATAGGTAAAATATTCCACAACATAAGCTTCAGTGATATGTTTTCATATTCATGTCCAACAGCAAAGAAAACTAATATAAACAACTGGGGCTACATTAAACTAAAAATCTTTTGCATAGAGAAAAAAACAATAAAGAAACAAAAAGAAACCCTGCTGAATGGGAAAAAATATTTGCACATCACATATCTGACAAGGGAGTGATATAAAAGAGCTACAAAGACCTATAACTCAACAAAAAGAAAACAACCCAACCAAAAACTCCGGAGGAGAGTGAAAGCAGTACTTCTACGAAACTAACATAAAGAAGGCCCACAGACACAGGAAAAAGGTTTATCATCACTTATCTTCAGGGAAATGCAAGACTACAATAAGATACCACTTCACATTTATGAGAAAGGCCCATATTAAAAATATCAGAAGCAACAAGTATTAGCAAAGATGTAAAGGTATCCTCCTACATTGTTGATGGGAATGCATACTGTTCCAACAACTATGGAGAACGGTATAAAAAGATTTAAAATGGATCTACCATATAGCCCAGTAATTCCACTCCTAGGTATCTACCTAAAGAATAGAAAACACTAATTTGAAATTATATACATTATAATTATTATTATTTGAAATTATATACATGCATATATGCATGCATATTACATGCATTCCCATGACCACTGCAGCACTACTTACAATATTTACAATAACCAAGCTATAAAAACCACCTAAGTTCCCAAAAATAGAAAATGGACTAAGAAGTACCTATACACAAAGGAATATTATACAGCAATTAAAAACAATAAACACATACCATTTATGGCAATGTGATGGAACCGGAAGGGTTATATTTAGTGAAATAAGTCAGATAAGTGTAATACAGATAAACCAAAGGGTCAAATAAAGACAAAATTAAAAATGCTAGAAAACTTCGCCCTCTCTGGTGGCACAACAGGTTAAAGCCCAGCATTTTAAAGCTATCCGAAGCCACTGCAGCATGAGTTGGATCGCCAGCCACAGAGGTGACCCATATGGCACTGCAGACCTCTCCTATCTCACCCTCAGCAGTGTATTTCAGTCAATCTGCATGTTCTGCTCCCCACTATCTCTGGTGAATCCTCTCACCCCCTGTACCACTGTCCTCTACCCCAGTTGTTGTACGCATAAATAAATAAATCTTTAAAAGATGCAGAGAAACAAGCAAAAGTAAAGAAGGAGCACCATGTATTATGGTGGTGTATTATGGATGTTTTATCAGCAGGAGCGTTATAGCAACTAAATCTGAAGGTAGAGATTTTATACTTCTAAAATAATAAGAACAATGTAAATCAACATTACATGAATTTTTTTTAATTTGGAATTTGAAAAAGAAAATAAATAAAAAAGAAATAATAGTGTTGGCTAGGATAAAGAAAATAGGGAACCCTTTGTGCACTCTTTATGGGAATGTAAATGATATGTCCAATGTAAAATTTGTATAGTAAAATGGTATGGGGGTTTCCTAATAAAATTAAAACTGAAACTACATGCAATCAAGCAAGTCTACTTTTTGTTTATTAAAAAAAAACAATACTAATTCAAAGATGTATGTGTACTCCTCTGTTCATTTACCATTATTTACAAAAGCGACAATATGGAAACAACCTAAATCCATCAATAGATGAATAAAGAACATGTGGCACACACATATGTGTGTGATGGAATATTATGCTGCCATTAAAAATAATGCAATTTTGCCATCTGCAACAACTGCATGGAGCTTCAAGCTATTAAGCTAAAGTCAACCAGAGACAGACAAATACCATATGACTCTACTTATATGTGGAATCTATAACAATAAACAAATAGCAAACAAAACAAGACAAAACTCATAGATGTTTATTTCTAGAGTGGAACAGAGCTGCGAGAGTAGGGAAAAATGGTTGGAGAGAATAAAGAGATACAAATTTCAAGTTATAAAATATATAAATCATAATAATGTCATGTATAGCATTAAAATCTTTTAAATTGCTAAAAACAGATGGGCAACAGACATTATGATGATCATATTTGCACTTCATACAAATGTCAGTCATTATGTTACACACCTGAAACTAATACTATATATAATCTCTATGTCAATTTTGCTTCTATTTTTTTAAAGACTTTATTAAGATCAAAACATATTAAGCAACTTAAACAATGTCATTTGTCAATAAAGCTGGAGAAAATTACTTTAAAAAGAGAACATCTTTTACAAGCTTTTTCATTTTATTAATTTTATCTCTCTCAAAGATAAAGAGGCAGAGTTGGATATAGACAATCCTGTGTTGAAACCCTAATTCTTACCATTTAGAACCATTTAACAACATTTTAATTAACTCCCTGCGAGCTGTGCTTCTTATCTTTAAATTGGGGAAAGTAACACCTGTTTTTAAATAAATGTATTCTTTTTTTATCATATTTAAATTCCCTCATAACTTTTATTTCCTATTAGTCTCTTGCACTTAAGCCTTTTTCTGTATTTTAGCAAGAGTATACATATTTTATATGAAATTAAAACATCATTAATCCACGAGTATGCCTTATTTTATTGCTACTCAGGAAAAATATGCTGTCAACTAAGTTGTGATATTAATCTTAGGATGAAATCATAAAAAATTTTATTTCCAAAGAGTTAATGTTTAATATATGTTGATTTGAAATACTGATATTTATATTTCTATATCTTCTGTTGTTTTTAGTGTCTGCTTTGCAGTACTATTGTGAGTGCAGGTTAGATGAGAAAAAGAATTAATGTGCATGATTTTGGAGAGATTAAAAGTTAATAAATACTAAGAAAGCATGAGAGAGAACTAAACAAGAGAGAATTTGGTAGAGCAAGTAAATGGAGGGGAGTTTCTTTCTAAATGAAAGTTAAAACTAAATAAAAATAAATACATGGGCAAACAGGAAGCATGTTTGTGAGACATTACTAATTTGAAGAAAAATGGAAGGGGTGGTTAAAATATTAAGTATGGATACAATGTATATAATTTTATATGCCCTAAATTTTAGAAATACAATTGTTATTTAGATACTTCTTAACATTTTAATCTTCCAATATGAGCAATTATTATAAAAGAGTTCACTTTTCAAATTAAGGAAAATACTTTCTCCTTCAAGTAAAGAAACAATGCTAGGGGGAAATAAAAATAATTTCAAAATTCACATGTACTTTCAAATATGACCATTAAAAGTATACACCAACAGAAGGTAACTAACAAGGTATCATCACAGTTATACATTAAATGAAAAGAGCCAAAATCAGCCCTAACTTGAAATGAGACAGACTCTCAAGGATTCATTGGACAAATTTGGCAAGTCACATGACACTATTTAAAAGACATAGGAAAAGTTCGTTCTGTCATTGGCCTTCTCGTTTAATTCAATAGTTTCAAAAAGGTAATGCCTAACCCTCACTCCATCTTTTTTCCTTAGTTGTAACAGGGTAAAAAGTCATGTTCCCTATCCCACCCAAGGGAGGGTGAAGTTGAGACGGGAGGAGAAAAAGTGAGAGAGAAGGCTGGAGAAGGGAGGAAAAAATATGGGGAGCAACAAGGAGAGCTGGAGAAGGCACATGGAACGGAGAGACCTTGAAGAAATTGATAGTTTTTTGATCTTGGACTGGTAACTTCAGGTGCTTGATTTGGAATCTTTATTCTTTCCTTTTACTGTATTGCACACTAATTGTAATAAAGTACCTTTCCATTAAAGGTCTCTCGTTAGTGTGTGTTTTGTCTATTTTTTGTCTTGCTGTGGAAGATGGCAAAACCTATTTAGAGCAGGTTTTAGGATTCTGGAGTGCCCCACCCCACACCCTGTAACACAGTCATTCCCTTACTGAACTGTTTTCTTCCCAAATTGTTCCTCTATAATTCCATTCATTTTATAAAGAGAAACTCTAAATGTCTATCCTCCAAGTCCTTACATCACCTGAAACCTGACCCCCTTCCCAAAATATAATGCTCTCATGTTAGAGACATTCCTACATTCTGCCACCGTGTCCATAGAGTTGAGGAGAGAGGAAGCTGATGATCTTTCTTCCTTAGTACCATTTCCAAAGCACTGCTCTTCCTTTCTTGTTTGAAAATATACACCATTCAGCTTTACTAAGTTCTACACACTTCCCGGTTATTGTCTACATCTCCCTCTCCAAATCTACTTGCCCCAAAATCTTATTTGCTAATCCTGACTGAAACCCCATCCATAGGATTTCTAACCTTTATGCCTTTCTCTTCTCCAAAGACCAGTTCAGTCCAACTCCATTCCGTCTACTATTGCTATTGTCATCCAAACTGAACCCAAAACTGTTTCATTTTTATAACGATAAATTTTAATTTTCTAATTTTAGGCTATAACCTATTACCTTTTGGCATCTTGGAGTCTACTCTAGATAGCTACTCAGAGATCAAACAATTTTCCCTAAAATTTATCGGTACCCCATATATTCTCTCCCTTATAGTGTGTGTATTGCTTACCATCCAGAACTGAGATCCTTTTAAGAGAGAAGTCGGTGTTATTCTTTATTTTACCAGTACAACAGGTACAAATCTCCCAATTGCCTTTCTATAATAGCTATTTTTACCCCACCCATAGAACACTTCTGGTTTCCTTAAACAACTTTAAACTTATTTAACATACTAGGTTCCTGATATTCCTCATTTGTCAGGTCTTACGTAAGCAATTTTAGCTCTAGTTGAGTACCTCAGCAATAAATTGTTTTAACGATAGACCCAACCATTACTGTGGTTGCTCAGCAAAGTAATCTTTGTATTTTTGCACTGTCTTAGTGAAAGCCTTTTTTTTCCTTTTAAGTACTTTTAATAAGTACTTATTAAATGACTATAATATGCAGGGCACTGTGTGAGGTCCTCAGAGCACCTCTGAGGAAGAAAGTACTGGTTACAGGGAGCTAATCAGAGAAGCAGTTCTAGCATAACAATAAACACTACAAGAAATTCCTGTACAAAGTACTAAAGCACATACTATATATGCTTTACGTGTATGTATATGTACATATATATATATGTGTGTGTGTGTATATATGTGTGTGTGTATATGTATGT
>NW_004567108.1:60917519-60968318 GCF_000260355.1 Condylura cristata | reverse complement strand
ATAATGGATATAAGAAAAGATCCTAACCCTTCTAGAGTATTCCCTTCCTCAATGACACTTGCTTCCTCTACTGTCAAACAAAAATGACTTCTCAACCTTTAAAAATACTAATTCACACCTAATGGGTGCATATCCTAATATTACCTCAATTAAAAATAAAAATAGATTTGAATTATAAAAAAAGTTAAAGAACATGGATAAAATAAAAGTATTGTTTCAAAGTTACATCCTGCTTCCTCCCCCACTTGTTTCTAACTGCCATATAATTCCTAAAGAACACCAACCAAAGCTGTGAAAGTCAAAAACAGAAAGGGAACACTCACCAAATGCCAGATCTACGCAAGCACCAAAGGAAGCAGGTATTTAAGTCTTTTCTTACTGTATCTAGTTTTGGCTATCTAAACATGTTTATATATTATCTGCACTTTAATCTACTTCCCATTTGAAACTGTGCATTTTTCAAGAACACAAACTTAGGTTACTCTTGTTTAATATCCACAGTGACTAGGTACATATTCTTAGATGTAACTAACTGATGCGTGAGTGAGGAACTCTTGCATATGCCTGTTGTTTTAAATGAATTTCAACTGCTTATTAGGACAGTGGATCAAATACAACATAAATTTACCATTTTCTTATGTTTAACTTAATGTACCAAATACAGTCAATGTATACTAAAAGTTGAAATGATGTTTTCTGTTTAAAGTTTAGATGAACAATTTTATTTCCAGCAACCTCAGAGAACTGACAGGAAAAAAAGCAAACTGCAATTAAAATGTATGAAACAGGCAATTCCTAAGAGGGATACTAAGTATCCTTCTCAAAATAAAATACAGATCATAATAAAAAGAGGTGGGAGAACAGTATGATTAAAAGAAAATTAAGAGACACAAGAATCAAACACCATGTATGAATCCTAACTGAATCCAAAAAATTAAAAATTTAGGAACAGCCAGGGGTATCTGAATATGGATTATTAAACATCCTCTTAACTTAATGTAGTTCTTCTATATGTGTGCAATACTATCCACAGGTTGATAATACTCATGTTAAGTTGATAAGTTTAAATTACATTATAAATTTATCTTTTTAATGTAGTTCATGTTTTTTGAAAATACGCAAATATATAAAAGGAAAAAATGTGGCAAAATGTTTACAACAAATAAACAAATGAAAGGTAATATGAATGTTTACTGTCAAATATTACCCATTTCTGCAACACTGAGCATTTTTAAAATAAAATACTGAAGGAGAGAGAAGATAGAAAGCATGAGAGGAAGTGAGTTTGACTGAAATATAAGCAGTAAAAGCAACCTTAGTCTCAGTAAATGTGGTGCTGTTGGTCAGGTCACAGGACCATTATGGATACCAAGTGAAACAGAAGGAAATGGATGATGTGTGACGTCTTTTCCAACTATAAAAAAAATCCCATTACTCTACTACTTCTCAGCTCTAAACCTCAAAAGGTAATCACATACAAAGTACGAAATTTTTAGAACTATTGTAAGTGGTAGTAAAATAGTTTAAAATATTTAAAACAGCTAGCCTAATGCCTGACACATTGAACATAAACAATAATTTTAACATGATCACATTGAAAGCAAAGGTGAAAATTTTTTTTAATGCGCAGCATGATAGTTTAGTCAGTCATTTCACTTGCAGATTCTAAAGTCAAATGAAAGAAATATATAATTAAAAGTCACAATTAGATTGTAAAGTAAAACAGTACAGATTAAAGTATTTTTCAGATGATTTTACTTCCAGTATTAACATTATTTTTATCATTAATATTTAAATTCATTTTTAATTAACCAATCTTTCAGATAATGACGAATTTTTCTAAAAGGTATGTACACTGGATGACAGTCTCCATCCAGTTACTCAAAAGCCAGGCATCTTTGTCATCCTTAGTATGTCTTTATTTGACAGCCAAACTCTGCACAAGTCCCAGAAATTCTGACTCACAAAAAAAATATGCATCTTAAATCCATTTAACTCTGTCATGTTGCCAGCACTTTATCAGTCCACCACTCTCTCTATCCTGACCAACTAAAACTACCAGCTCTCAGTTCCACCCTAGTCAGCCCATTGCTCATACAACACCAAAAATTGAAGACATCATTTAAAATTAAACAAAATCCTTGTCAAATCCTTCAAAGTCCTGACATGTCTGTAGCATGTCTTAGACATGCCTTTCTAAGTAGGCCACAAGTGTTTTTTTTCTATTCTTCAAACTCCCAAGCTCTTACCTCCTTCAAAATCTTCATACCCACTACATTTTTTTTAATTGTTTCTCCCAAGCCCTGCCCAAGTTTCACTGAGATATTATTAAATTATAATAATTTATGGCCCTCCCTGGTGGTGCAGCGGTTAAAGCACAGCACTAAGAAGCTTAAGCCACTTCCGCATGAGTTCGATCCCCACCTGCCCACCCCAGAGGAGATCCACATGGCGAGGCAGACCTTTCCTGACCCGCCCACTGCTCCCCTCAGCAGTGTACTTCGTTGATCTGCCTATTCTGCTCCCCACTCTATCTCTGGTGAATCTTCTCACCCTCCGCATCTCTGGCCTGTACCCTAGTTCTGTATGAATAAATAAATAAATCTTTTTAAAAAAATTATAATAATTTAACATGAACTCAGAAATAGAGTATGGGAAATGTTGATCAAAAGATGTAAACACCCATTTATAAGCTAATCATGATTTGGGGATCTAATACACAGCAAGGTGATTATAATTAGCAAAAATGTATTACATACTTGAATGTTTTTAAGAAAGCAGGCCTTAAACATTATCACCAATTATAAAATATGTCAGTTTAAAGTGAATAGTGTTATACTGGAAACAGGTCTATATTATAAAATAATTAACACAACAGATGAGTTACTATCTTGATCCCTTTACGTAATTACAACTAAGTGTATGGGTATGTGTGGGTATCGGGCGGGAGGGGGAGGGGGTGAGTGGTGGTGATAATATTTAAGACCTACTCTTGTAAAAACGTTGAAGTATGTAATACATATATTTTTGCTAATTATAATCACCTTGCTAATCTTGATTAGCTTATAAATGGGAGCTTACATCCTTTGACCAACATTTCCCATACTCTATCTCTGAATTCACATTCAAGATTGCACACATAAATAAAAATGTAACAGTATTTGTCTCTCTATGTCACACCTATACACTTATTTCATTCTAAGTTCCCTTCTAATTACAATAACACACACACATACACAAACACACAGTCCCTCCATTCCCAAAATATCTCCTTCTCACATACAGGTTTCACCTTAAATATGAACTATTCTATTCATAGAAATCTTCTGTGACTACACTATCTAAAGTAGCTCTCGCTTCCTTATCTCCAATATCTATTTTGCTTTGCTTCAAAAAATTTTTACAATTCATAATTATTTTGTCATGTTATCTTTAACCAGCCGCCCCCCACCCCGCCACCCACCAACTCCATATATAAGGAAGGATGGGACATTCAGAATATTCTTCATTACATTCCCCCAAAACAGCAAAATTTTAGTATAAGACTATAGATGTATATCAAATAAATAAAAGAGGCAGTAAATGAATATACAACTTCATTAGACAACTGGACTAACAATGCTAATTAATAGAAATAACAGGAACCAGAAAGAAGAGCAAGTTAAGAAGAAAAATAGGATATGCTGAGTTTAATGACAAGCATTTCAAAATATAGGACACTGGCCTCAAAAGTTGACAAAAATTGGGATTCTACTGAGTGTGTTAGCTGGAAAAATAATTACATCACAAATGAAATAGAATTCAGTACTACAAATGGGAAGCAGAAAAGAAATTATACAAATATAAAATAATTGCAGCTGGCTTAGGTAGAGAATGAACTAACATAAAGAACACTGCAAAATCAAGACAAGTCAAAACTCTTTCACAGGAAAAAAATATTTTAGTAGCTTACTAAGAAGTGAAATAATCCTACCTTACCACTGTTCATTGCTGATCATATCCTAGCTAAAGTAGAAGGTCCATATCGAAGGACTACACATCAGAAGCAAGGAAGACACGTTAGAAAATGTGCAGTGAAGACTCACGGTGATGATCATAGGTCTAACCTGAAAACAAGACCTGTAAAAAGAAATTTAAGGTGTTAGAACTGTTTGCCACAGAGAAAAAGGTAAAAATATATATATGGAATAGAGCTGACTACTAATGGAAATTAACTACAACAGTTTATCACATTTAAAAATAAGCATGGGGCCCTCCCTGGTGGCGCAGCGGGTTAAAGCACAGCGCTGAGAATCTAAAGCCGCTTCCTCATGAGTTCTATTCCCGCCTGCCCCGGAGGTGACCACATGGCGTGGCAGACCTCTCCTGACCCGCCAGCTGCTCCCCTCAGCAGTGTATTTCGTTGATCTGCCTGTTCTGCACCCCACTCTGTCTCTGCTGAATTCTCTCACCCTCCACATCTCTGGCCTGTATCCCAGTTCTGTATGCACAAATAAAATAAAATCTTTAAAAAAAAAAAAAATAAGAATGGTATACAGGTCTTCCTCTACTTATCTCGAGGTTTTATTAAGATGAACCCAACATAAGTTGAAAAATATCTAAAGTCAAAAGGCTTTTAATACATCTACTGTGTGATACACCTACTGTGCCAACCTTACATGTGCTCAACCACTGCCTTTAGCCCACAGTCAGAAATAAAGCCTATTTAATAAAATAGTGTGACTATCTCAGACACACTATTTTGTTTTTTACACATAATAAAACGCAAAAACACAAACACAATATCCAAAAAAACTGCTGGCAACTCAGTGCAGGGCAGAAAATGAGTTGTTTATCCTGGGGACAGCCCAGCTGCCTGGGAACTTCAGCTCAATACAATGACAGCACCAGGAGAGTATCATACTGCCTATGGCTAGCCTGGGGAAAGATCAAAACTCAAACTTTGATATATGATGTCTACTGAAAGTATATCATCTTCACAACATCATAAAGTCAAAGTACTATAAATTGAGCCACTGTAAATTGGGAACGCTCTGTACTTACCAACTCGTTCATCCCCTGCTCACTTTTTCCATTCACAACTTTTCCAATTCTAACATATTTTACCTATTCCCTCATTTTTGAAGAGGTAATTCATGTTCTCCATTTTCACAGTTTCAGTGAATTTCAAGTTTGAAGGACATGAAAAAAAAAGTGACTATACTTGCTTAAACATAACATTTGTTAAAGGCTGGGAAGGTCTGGAAAGAAATCTCCTGGCAAACAAACACTTTTTCTAACATGCCATATTATGTCAAAGCATAACCCTTCCATGGGTTTTCTTTCCACATACAATTAAAATGTTATTACATTCCTCTTCTTCCAATAAACTATGACATAACTGAGGAAAGAGATTATTATCGTAATACAAGTTTCACCACTATCCAAAAGCAGAACATTTCTATTTGGCATGATTTTGTAGATTATTTTTTGGAACTGAGGAGCCTTTACCCTTAAGTTATACAGACAAATCTTGAAGCATTCCAAGACCCAAAAAATAACCTACCAAATCACACCAAAGAGTAATGATCTATTTTCAGGTAGTGGGGGAAACCAGTACAGCCAGCATCTTGCAAATTACTGGAATATTCTAGCCACCAAACAAAAGGTAACTGAATAAATAAAATTCCAAGGTAAATACAATGGATAAAGCAAAGCCTGACAAGCATTGTTATATTAAATGATAGATATTATAACAAAGTGATCCTTAAACATGAATACTGTTGTCATAAATTCTTTCATAAGCTTTCAATAGAGTATCTTCAGTTCAACCCATAACATATCATAAATAGTATTACTTATAAAAATTTCCAAGAAACAATGTAGTGTCCACCTAAGTGAACACAAAATATATCTTATCTAATTGCACTCCAAAAAACAAACCTAAAAATTACTGAACAATCCATTTGATTTCAAATATTTTTAGCTTCTCTATATGCAAAGAAAGTTGCAAAAAATCATGAATTCCATATTGCACAATCTCACTCTGATACAGAAACAGTTATGTTCAAAGATCTGACAAGAAAGACAATTATTCAACAGTGACTCCATGACCAACACTGTGCAGTGCTGAATATCTTAACAAGGAAGCCAGTCAAAGCATTTGTACTATTTACATTACATCCTGCAACTCAATTATTTCCTATACTTTCATTTTTCTATGAAAAGAAGTATTTTCTACTCAATATTGTAAAAATTAGGGTTCACAAAAAGTAACAACTAATGGTAGCACTTCTAACAGGTATAATACTTTGTTCAAATTACACTAAGCCTATGAATAAAAGTTCTATTTCTTATATTACTACAAAGTATTATTCTTACCAAAACTCAGCACTGGTTTCCATATAATTACATACATACAATTAAATACATACAATTACTTTTTAATATACCTAATGTTCACCATCAAGTTCCACATCTACACAGGCTCACACTCTGACTCACACTCATAGCCAAATACAGTTCCAAATCCTTGCTGTGCTTCTCTTCATGAAGGAGACTAAGATAAGGCAAGATGCCTTAAGAGAGCAGTAAATACAGACATTCACTGTCTGCTTGGTGCAAATACCACCTTGTAGTTGCATGACCCTAAAAGCGAGTACTGTCTTAAATTTTATGTCTGAGGCATCTCTCTTTTGTTGCCTGAAACCTAGCTGACTTCTCTTTATTCCTCCCACTTCTCTTATAAATATGCCAATTCTGATAAGACAAATCTAATTATGATTTTAAAAATCTAAAGCAATGAATTTAAATGCAATTTTACATCTATTTAAAATCAAATTTTAAAAGAAAATGTTTCATTCCGGATGTCATATTAAAAATACATGAGGCAGGAATGCCCATATGCAATGAAACTTGAGGAATTTTTTTTAACGAGTTGAGTTGCATATACATACAGGTAATAGACCTGTGCTCTTCTTTTTTTTTAAATTCTAATTGTGGTGGCAGAATCCTAATTTTCTTCTATTAAACTACCCTTCTCTCCCTCTCAATCTATATAGTATGGATAGCACTGATCATTTGCACACTCCACTTCCTGGAATAACACAAAGTTCCTGCTATAGGTGCATGAATGACCCAGCCAGACAATCAGCTTATTCCCTTCATCACCCGTAGCTCAGGTAGGGATAAGTGACACACCTGAACTGGTAAGACTCGATCATAAGCTTTTTTAAGATTTACTTATTTATGCATACAAGAACCCTGGTACAGGACAGAGGTGCAAGGGGTGAGAGGACCCACCAGAGACAGCAGGGAGCAGAGCAGAGAGATCCACTGAAATACACTGTTGAGGGGAACAGCGGGTGGGTCAGGAGAGGTCTGCTGTGCCATGTGAGTCACCTCCCTGGTCAGGGATCCAAACCCCACTGCTGAGGCTGCAAAGAGCTCCATAGCACTGTGCCTCAACCCTCTGTGCCACCAGATAGGGCCCCAATCGCATTCTTTTATAGGAATTAACCAGGATGTTCTCATTCACCTGCAGTTTCTGAACTGAAAGTAAACTGTAAGTAAGCTACTTGACAGTAAGCCAATCCAGAGAAAAGAGGATCCAAGAGAAGGGCAGAGAAATGAAGAAAACTGAAATTATTTTGTCCCTAGAACTAATCATGCCTGAGTTCAAAAGAGTTTAGATGTAAACATTTGTGGCCGATTTTAGAATTACTTATGGGAAACTATTTTCTGGATGTCTCACACTCCTGCATAGGCAGAGTCTTCTGAGAAAGAGGGACCCAAAGTATATTTGCATGCAAGACAGTTGAAAGTTAATGTCTCCCTAAAGACCGTGACCTCCCATGAGCTTTAGTGAAATCAAGCCCATTCCTCCCCTTCCCTGAAGCTATCCACTTATATTCTGTTGTACTTGTATTTCTTATATGACTTTACACTTTTTACTTATATTCTAAGGTAACAAACCTAAAGACACTTTAACCCTCTTATCTGGGAGAGATTTGCTTAGTAGTAGTCTCTCTCCCCCTGCAGGGTATTCTCAATCCCATCAGAGTTTCATTCTGAACAGTTACATTATGCAACAAATCATTTTTCTCATTATATTATTTCATTCAACAAATATTCTAAGCTATGGGCCATGCATTTTCCTGTATTAACATGACAGACAAAAACTCCTCCCTTTGTGGAGATTGTATTTTAAAGAAAGAAAACAAAATAGAAAATAAAAAAGTAAAATGCAGTGCTAAGTGGTGTATAAGAGTTAATTTTTAAAAGGAAAAGGACAACAGGTAGAATGACCAAAAAGGCAAGAAAAGATAATAGTGAGTCATAGGTCAAGCAGAAAGCTTCTGGAGTCAGAACAGAAGAGGAAAAAGCCTCTGAAGAATTAGGAAGGCTCCAGAGATAAGGTCAACAAATTCCAAAGGGGACTAATCAAACTCCCCCAGACTAGGGGCAACAGGACATTCCCAGACAAGAATGATAAAGAAAAAGGACTCTAAGATAAGGGCTGTGAAGCAAAAGGTAATTCTGAGACTGTAAGGCAGAGTAAGTGAGACTACCAAGAACTAACCAATCACAAAGAGACTGCAGAGCTTTAAGATAATTAGGGAAAGAAAGTATAGGTTCCCTAAGGCAGGACTCCTTGTAGCTTCATTGCCCTTCCCTGACCTGATTTTACAGGCCAGTGAGTTCCAGCTTGTTTCTGTTTCTTTTCTCCTTAATAAACATTTCTTGTATCTTTTTCTCTAAAGAAATTTGCCCCTCTTTACTTGGTTGCCTGAGAGTGACATGCCTACTGCAGCTTCCTCAGACACAAACCCCTGGTAGCTTAGTGGCTGGGACTCAATGCTGCCCCTGCAGCCTGGGATCATCTCCTGGCTGAGAGACTATACCTGAAATTAAAGTAACAATAGGTATGGAGGAAGCAGTAGGTTTCAAATTTATGTTGACAAAAGAGCTTATAGATAAAATATTGGAGCAAGGACATGAAGAGATAAGGAAAGGAATCCTATGGACCCCTGAGTAGAGCATTTGACAGGGAGACAAACAGTAAATACAAAATACCTACTTAGGGAAAAACAGGGAGGTTTACATAGAGTGGAAAATCTAAGTTCAAAAAAGATTGTGCCTAAGGGAGGGAAAGCGGGTCCACAAAACTAATTCACTTGAAAGTCTTGAGCTTGTACTCTGAGTTACATGGAAAGGCACTGAAAGATTCTGAGGAAGAAATGATAATAACCTGTAGCTTTTCGAAAGGATAACACTAATAGCTGAAAACTAATATTCTAGCATCACAGAGTAGAAGCAGAACAACTTGCTATAACTTTCATAGGAGAGTCTAGATGGCATTGCACTGGTGACCCAAGTAGAGGTGGTAAAAACAGATCAGATTTCAGACATACTTTGAAGCTGACAGAATATGCCAAAAGATTATGTGGGGGAAATGAAAGAAAGAGTCAAGAATAACTTCAATGTTTGGGACTGACAAAAATCAAGGATAAAACTGCCACTTACATAGATGGAAAGGATTGACGTTTCAACTGGATTTTTATCAATGGCATCCAAAAGAAACCTGACAAGTATAAAAATGTATGAAGGAAATCAAGAAATACAAATGACAATCCTGAAATGTAGAACTGACTGAGAAGACAACAGAATGTGAAGGTAATTTAGTATTTTTCTCTGGCAGGGTGAGAAGTCAGCAACCCCTAAAATACAGTTGGTAAATTTCCACATTCTTTGAGGTCAACATTGCCCTAATCCCAAAACCAAAAGAAAACACACACAAAAAGAAAATTATAGACCAATATATCTGATGAACATTGACGCAAAAATCCTCATCAAAACTCTAGCAAACAGAATACAGCAAGATCAAGAGAAACATCCACCACAATCAAGTAAGTAGGCTTCATCTTAGTGATGCAAGGCTGGTTCGACATATGTAAATCAATCAATGCCATCCATCTGAACAACAAAAAGGAAGACAAAAATCACATGATCATCACAATAGATGACAGAAAAAGCATTTGACCAGATCCAACATCCATTTGTGATAAAACTCCTCCAAAATATGGGACTAAATGGGCCATATCTAAACATTATAAAAGTCATATATAACACTCAATAGTAAAAAGCTGAAGCATTTCCACTAGGATCAGAATCTTGACAGGGATCTCTATCACCACTGTTACTGAGCATAGTCCAGGAAGTCCTATGTGAAGCAATTAGGCAAGAAAAAGACATAAAAGGAATCTAAATTGGAAGAGAAATTTAGTTATACTCTTACTATTCACAGATGACGTGCTAATACATTTAGAGAAACCTAATGCTACAATAAAGGTTCCAGAAATAACAAGTGTATACAGTAATGTGGTAGAATATAAAATCACCCCCAAAAGTTAGTGGCATTTCTATATGTAAACAAGAGAAAAAAGAACAAAGGTCTTCTCAGGTAATGGAACCAGTGACAATGGCATCACTAATAGAAATATTACTCCACTGTCAAGGCAAAGAAAGAGCTCTTGCAATCCCTGTCCACAAAATATGTATAGATCATGAACTGGAAACTTATGGGTTGTCTCCCATTTTCTCTTTTCTAATAGAGTTTTTATTGTCCTCCTACATTCCTTCTATCACTTAACACTGGATTTATTAGTCACATTTATCATCTAACCATGCATCCCTCAACATTAAGCCTGTCTATTCAAAGAGAACTGATAGGGAATTGCCCAGAGATCCTAGATTTAAATTAAATGAAGTAATTAAACAAGTCTGAGCTGCCTCCCTTTGTTGGGGAGCAAGAGGAAAATTCCTTGGGAGTTTTAAGTGAAAACTTTACATGATGTCAGATGTAGGGATTTTTTTCAAAGGTATAGATATAAGGGCATTATGTGCACTGGAAAGATGATAGTGAATATATTTTAGTTATATTTGTCTAGCACCTATTCCCCCTCCTCATGGTCATAGAACCTTCTTTACTTCAATGAATCACCCAGCCTAACTCACAGTCCATTTGGTTCACACCGTGTGGCTGACCACATCATATTCCCAACCCCAATAAGAAGCACCTGATCCAAATGTGGTCGATTACAAGCTACATCACCACAACAAAGTGGATGGAAATATGACCCAATTCATAAAATGAATGTAATACCAAGAGTTTTGCTATTGGGTAAGCAAAAAAGTCATGACCCATTTTTGCATAGACAACACAGAAAAAATGTATCATGACTTTTTCAACAACCAAAAAAAACAATGCATAAGAGAGCCTCTTTCCTGTTGGTCTTGCCAAACTGAAAGAATGTAACCTGGAGTTGATAGGAAGCTCCATATGAAGAAAGTCTACCTGAAAATACAACAAAAAGCTACTGCAGATGTCCGGAGGTCACAGTTTCAGGCTCTAAGTCCATCTGTACCAGAGGAAAGTATACTCCATATTTGTTCCAGTGCCCTAAGCTCATATAAGTAAGATTTTGGTCTTGTGCAACCGAAGAGAATTCAAAAATCAAATATTATCACCACTTATCTGACAAAACAGATGATAAGTTTTCAGATGAAAAAACTTAAGTTGTAAGAATTAAATTATTTGCCAAATTATACAATAAATTATTGGTAGCACATATTTCAGCCCTAGGAGGGTTCTGGCTCTGATATCCATGTTCTCCCCACTACCTTTCATTATCTCTCAAAAAAACATCTGAAACTTATCTATACTTCACAATTATCTGTAGCCTTAAGGTAAATTCTTAAAAATTAACATTTGTTGAATTACCAAAAATATAATAATCATATGCTTTCCTATTTCCATCCCCTTCCTGCAACAACTTGTCCCCTGTGTGACATAGAACATTTCTGCATAATTTTTATAATGTTATGCTACCTCGAGGACACAGCTATTTGTTTGCCATCTTCATCCACTTTGAAAACAACCAAAGAGTCACTACAGAGAGTAGCAAGTACCACGAGGCTAAGTTACATGGACCCTAGAATATTAGTTCCACTCACAGGGTAAATAATCAGGGTTCCATTAAAAAAAAAAAAAGTAAGATAAGATGTTTAGCAAGAAGCCACTGCGATGGTCTGGTTTCTATTCTATTCTAATTAATTATGAAAGTCAGAAAAGACACCCGTTCTGTGCTACATGCAAGATACTATTGTGTATGCTACAACTTTAAGATATTTATAAGAACTACATAAAGCTCTAGAAAGTAGCAGCTGTTAGTAACCAACTTTCTTTCATATATTACTGTTAATAACAGAAAGGGAAAAAAGAGTGGAGTATATTTATGAATATAAGATCTCTAATATTTTCAAGAAACTATCTAAAAACCAAGTGAATTTTGGAAGAGCTAGAAAATCATAAAATGTTCCCAAGTCAACTTTTCTTTCCCTGAAAGGTTAGCTGATTGATACACATTCACATTAAAGACTCACTGGATTCAGCAATCCATTTTTCAACTTACTCAAAAATGTCTATTTTCTGGCTAACATATACCACTCTCTGCAGACTCTTTACTGCATCTTTGCTTCTAGCAATTGGAACTTGAGGAATTTTTTTTAAAAAAAGAAATGTTTTTTGGCCCTCCCTGGTGGCGCAGCGGGTTAAAGCACTGCACTGAGAAGCCTTAAGCCACTTCCGCATGGGTTCGACCGCAGGGGACCACATGGTGTGGCAGACCTCTCCTGACCCACCCGCTGCTCCCCTCAGCAGTGTACTTCGTCGATCTACCTGTTCTGTTCCCCACTCTGTCTCTGGTGAAGCCTCTCACCGCCCCTGAGCCTCTGACCTGTACCCCAGTTCTGTATGCACAAATAAATAAATAAATCTTTAAAAAAAAAAAAATGTTTTACCGCATAACAAAGTTTCAATATAGAACAAACTCAAGCAGAGAACAAAGCAAGGGCAAGATGTGGACACTGAACAATTAACTGGACCATACATATCTTAGGGTCTCACTTCCAGGAAAAGTGAGGACTGCTGATGATGTACTGTACTTAAACATTTACCATTTTAGAATTATTTTAAATTTAGCATATTGAAGTCCTAAATTCAAATGCCAGATAAAACTTTAAAGCTGTGTCTTCTTAAGTAAGTGTTGTGACCTAAGGTTGGTGCCAGGTCAAAAAGAAAATATAAGCTATCCAATTGACAAGAGTTGTCCTAAAAATGAACACAAAACTACAAAAAGGATTTAGTACTTCTGGCAGGTTTACACAAATGTTAATGCCCCTCCCCCGTGAAAATATCTTAATCCACATAATTTCCTCAAAAACTTTTATTGACAGAAACTTATACTTTCTGTTGAGGAAAGGAGAATATAGAACAATACATAAACAATTATAATACAATGTTATAATATTATATTAAAGGAAGAAATCTGTCTCTTGCTTTGTAAAAATTTCCGATTATATATCTAGATTCTTATATTTTATCAAACATAGTTATTCATATATATATAGATGACTGAGGCAGTGCTCTGTGAGTAATTTATCACTAATAATTATCTCAGACAACTGCATTATTTCCCTTTATTAATGTACTACTACCAAATTATTCAATACATAGAAAGTATATAGTTCTTACAAAGTGATCATATGTAGCCAAAATAGATAAATCTGTAGTAAGTTCAGAATGAATATGAAATGAGACAGTGACTGGAACTGCATGATTAGAAAGATCCTGTCTACTGTGTTAAGAGCAGAAAGAAAAAGAAAAAAAAAAAAAGGTGAAGTTTTAAAAATGCCATCTTTGCTCCTAGCAAAGAAAAAATTGCAAATCCTTAGTGAAAGTTGAAATATTTTCTAATGAAAGAATATATATGGAAAGCATGTGATTCTGAAGGAAATGTAGTTCAAGAGAAAGTCAAGACACTACATAAATATTTTCAAGAAATAAGAAGCAGTGTAGCTAGTAGTGTAGCTACTGAACCATCTATGACCAAAACTGAATACTGATAGTTTGATGAAATGAATTTTTCCTTATGCGAAATAATAAAAGAGCCCCACCAATTGACAGAAGTTTAAGAAATTCTCCAAAGCTGGAGTTCCAAAGAACAGAAAAGACACAAATTATAACAAAGAGCAGCAAACATTACAGTGACCAAGAACAAACTTCAACTTTGTGACAATGCAGCAGGTTTTGTGATTAAGCAAAAAAAATAATCTTTTGTTCTGTAAACCCTAGGACACAGAGTTAAAAACATAATCCCCCAACAAAAATAACAATGTTCTTCAAAGAAATGGAACAAAAGTTACTGAAATTTATGCAGAGGACCTTCCCTGGTGGCACAATGGGTTAAAGAGCAGCACTGAGAGCAGCAGCCCCTTCCAAGCCATTTCCATGTCCAGCACCCATGATCCACCAGGCACAGCAGACCTCTCCAGTCTGGCCTGCTGCTCCTCTCAGCAGTGTACTTCTTCAATCTGCCTGTTCTGCTCCCCACTCTGTCTCTGGCGAATCCTCTCACTGCCCCTTCTCCTCTGGGGAAGGAAAGGAGAAATGGAAGGCAGGAGGGAGGGAGAAAAGAAGGAAGAAATGTATGTGGAAATTTCATGCCTATAATAGCAAAATTAATCCTGACCTTAAATTATTCTGTAAGGCAACAGTAATTAAAACAATATAGTACTAGAATAAACATAGACAAATGGATCAATGAAACAGAAAGAAAAGCCCAGAGATAAATAGATATGCATATCAATATTTAAAGATAAAGCAGTCAAACTATGGAATGGAGAGTGTCTGGTGCAAAATAAATCATTCCATATCCCTCTGGGTTCTTCTCGGGTTGGACAGGTAATCAAAACAGCTTCAGATCGGTTAACAAAGGGGAAAAAATGAATTTAATAATATATTTATGGTACATTCATATGGTTATAAATTTTAAAGAATAGTGGAGGTGACCAGGAATATTTATCATGTCTTTTAAGACCTCAAGCACCAAGGACAGAGAGGGGGTGAGTACACATGACAGACAAGGAGAGGTGAGACATCATTCTAACTATGAGAATAAACATGAGATTCTTAGAGATTCTCACTGATAAACCTAGAACTGAATAAGAACCCAAATACATTCCTCTAGCTCATAAAAGGAAAGCAGTGATTGCTTCTTCTCTAAAAAAAAAAAAAGGGAAGAAACTTAAGGCATACTGATCTCTTCTTCAGTTGGGAAAAGGCAAAGGACTTGGACAAGAACAGAAGCTTCTCCTAGCCTTCAGTGCCCCTACTGCTCTCAACACGAAACAATCTGCATTCTTTAAGGAATGGTAATAAAATTCCTGAGGCTCACAGAGTTCCCTATCAAGGTAATCTGAGGCCTACTCTGGGTCAACTGATAAAAGTCTATCTAACTCTTTTGGAAAGAGAACCCAGTAAGACTCTCATTAACAAATAGTGCTGGAAAAACTGAACGTCACACATGACACTCTACCAACATGCACAAAAATAAATCCTAAATGGATTAAAGATTTAGATATAAGACATGCAATGGCATACCAAAGAAAACACTGGCACGATTTTCCATATTATCAATGATAGAACTGTTTCTGTAAGCAAAAATACAATTGGGATTAAAAATTTAAAACTCTTACATAGCAGGGAAAATAAGTAAATTAAAAAGACATTCTACTGAATAGGAGAAAATATTTAAACATTAAAAAATAGGCACAGGGTTAATGTCCAAGATACATTAAAACTTACAACTGGCCCTCCCTGGTGGCGCAGCGGGTTAAAGCACTGCTGAAACCACTTCCGCATGAGTTCGATTCCTGCCTGCCCCGGAGGTGGCCACATGATTTGGCAGTCCTCTCCTGACCGCCCGCTGCTCCCCTCAGCAGTGTACTTTGTCGATCTGCCTGTTCTGCTCCCCACTCTGTCTCTGGTGTAGTCTTTTGCCACCCCTGAGTCTCTGGCCTGTACCCCATTCTGTATGCACAAATAAATAAATCTTTAAAAAAAAAAAAAACTTACAACTAAACAATAAAAAAAATTAGTAATACCTAGCTGACCTGGACATTTCACCAAAGACATTACCTAGAATGCCAACAGACAGATGGGAAAAAATGTTAGTCATTGCTTTGAATAAGGGAAATGCAATTGGTTCAAACTACAGTAAGTTATCATCTCATACCCATGAGAATAACACACATTAAAACTTCTCCTAACAAGTGCTAGCAATAATGTGAAAAGAGGGGACTTTATTACACTATTGCTAAGAATATAAATTGGTGCAGCCATTTTGGAAAACAGTCTGGAGTTATCTAACAAACTAAAAATGGAAATTCCATATGACCCAGCAATTTTATTCCTGGGTAAGATTACTACCTACAAAACATGAGGAACTCTCAACTAAAAAAAAAAAACACATAATCTACAATGTTCACTGTAGCACGATTTATAATAGCTAGGCCATGGGAGCATCTTAAATACCTACTAATAGAAAACTGGATAAAATATGCAGGATATCCACACTATGGAATACTACTCAGTCACAAGGAAAGATGAAATGTTGACTGTCTACATCAAACTGGAAGGCATTTGAGGGAGCTGTGTGTGGTAAAGAAAGTCAGAATGACAAGTAGTGAACATTACATGTATAGACAATTGCACAAAGAACAATACTTATAAAAACTGGTAGACATTAATAAATGAAGTGTAAAGGGAGGAGATAGGGAAAAGTTCTCAAAGGTATTGATGGAGAAAAAAAGAATAAGAAGTTTGTGTGTATACTATTGTTATAATGCAAAAACACCCAGAATTCATTTTAGAAGCAAAAAAAATTGTAAACTTTAATAACTAGTCTTGTTTACAGAACTATTAAGAATCTAAATGGACCCATCAATTTTTTTCAATTAAACTTGACTAAATTTTATAGAACTGGTTTTATCTTGAATTCAAAGGTTTAGAGAAATACTACTTACTAGCGTCAAGAGTCTAAAATCCTCACTACTGACTGTATATTATACATACTATACCCATTTCTAATGAGTTACTTTTTTTTAAGATTTATTTATGCTTACAAGAACTAGGGTACCAGCCAGAGATACAGGAGATGAGAGGATTCACCAGAGACAGAGTGGAGAGCAGAACAGGCAGGTTGACTGAAATGTACTGCTGAGGGGGAGTGTGGGTCACCTCCCTGGTGAGGGACTGAACTTGTGCTGCAGTGGCTGCAGATAGCTTCATAGTGCAGTGCTTTAATCCCTTGGGCCAGCAGGGAGGCCCCTGATAAACTATTTGAAAGAAATCTCACTCACAGCAATGCAATTTCAAAGTAATTTCTGACTGTGATGGCATAAAAAAAGCATTTTTATATATCAAATTCCTAAAAGATAAATATTCCAATATTAGGTGTCTTCCCTTCTTCTAAAAGCGTGAATATGACTTATGGAAATGATTTCTCTACAAATAAAAATAAGTTATACAAGAAAATCAATTTTAATTTTTCTACAATAACTAGGATTATGTTATATAAAATAAAGACCATGGCAATGTTTCTCAAATATGCATAAATGTTCATTATCTGCAACTCTGACTTTTAAACTTAAGATTCTTCATAATTTGTATAATACTCTTCCCTTCTGTATCATTATGAGGCTGGTAAGAAAAAATGAAGAAGCATTTATTTCAGGAAAATGTGAAGTGATTTGGTTCTCAACTGTAATACTAAAAGATACATCTCAATTATTTTTTACCAACAATATTTATACACATTTTTTAATTATTCACTTTCTTCAACAAATCAGACTATAGTGATTTTCATTCCTATAAAGATGTAATTAATGCACAATCACTTGCATTCTGACATGCTTCCATGAGTGGGAGATGATATGGAATTTACAGAAGGCATGCAACAAAACTGGACATTAGGCTATATCATAAATGTAAATATCCTGGGTGGGAAAATACTACTGAGAAGCAGACTTTGATCAAAAATTTTGTTTTATTGTTGGTTGAGATCCCAAGGACTATATAGTTCAACACCTAGTCCTTCACTGAGTTCCAGGCTTACATCATGACAGCCATTAAGTGTGTGCATTTAAACTGGTATGTATTCTTTAAGAATTAGAACCTTATACTTATTGAAGACACATTCTAAACTTGCTATATCTTTATAAACTATTACTCTGAAAATAATCACATACAATAGTAGGAACTATAATAACATTCAACTAAGAGAGTGAGGTTTCTTTTCTAATTTACCAATAGGTTTAAGATTTGAACAGATTTGATAAATGGTTTAAGGTGAAACACTAGTTAAAGATTTAATGAAGTAGCATTTCGATGTTCTTTATTTAAGCAAATATTTGTGGTTTTAAATAAAAGGAATTTAAGGAACCATCCAAGAACAGATGATAATCCAAGGTGAAATAAAAATAATCCAGGAATTCAGACAAACTGGACATATTTTTGAAGCTGAAACCATTTAAAATATATTTGTGACGGCCCTCCCTGGTGGAGCAGCAGGTTAAAGCACAGCACTGAGAAGCTAAAGCCACTTCCACATGAGTTCGATCCCCGCCTGCCCCAGAGGTGACCACATGGAATGGCAGACCTCTCCTGACCTGCCCGCTGCTCCCCTCAGCAGTGTACTTCTGGATCTGCCTGTTCTGCTCCAACTCTGTCCCTGGTGAATTCTCTAACCCTCCACATCTCTGGCCTGTACCCCAGTTCTGTATGAACAAAATAAATAAATCTTTAAAATATGTATATATATATATATTTGTGACATCCCTTCTGAGACAGTAACGACAAAAAACATAAAAGTACAGATAATCTGACATATTTCTAATTATTTGCTTTGCATAACACGCATGATTTACTTTAAGTAAATTTAATGTACATTACTTTCATTTCCTAAGTCTAAAATTTAGGGACTTTTAGGCTGTTATAACAAAAAAGTAATACTAGAAGAAGTAAACAAAAGTTACCATGGAAGCTGAGCACTTACTATATTCAGGCATTTTACCTAGCTTGCCTTATTTCTTCTTTCAAACAACCTTGGGAACAATTTTATCAATGGAACAAGTTTTCTAAAGGATGAAGCTATGGTTCAAAGAGATTAAATAATATGCCCAAAATCCAACAAAAAAAATCCTGAATTCTGACATAAACCCAGATTATCTGACTCGAAAATAAGTTACCTTGTGACCTGGCAAGAAACACCTACATTAAAATGTCTACAATTTTAATTAAAACCTTCAAAGGAAGGAGTCAATATGAAATCTATCAAGCAGTAGATGATGCAAACATTAAAATTTGATTTACAATTTGTAAGTATATGAATATTTGAGAAATAATTCTAACTCATATATAACACTTAATTCACAAAAGTTAAGACTGTAGTAACACTTAATGGAAAAAAATCTGAAAAATGTTATAGCAAGATGCTAGGTAAACTTCATCTTAACTAGATATTTTGAATTCTTACAAAAACTCTTGGAGGCCCCATATTTAGTCAGTCACAAAGCAATTTCATATGGAAAATAGAGATACATTTACTAAAAATAAGAAAGAATTGCTCGGGTATGATTCTTTTGTTATGACTCTAATCTGTCCTGTACTAATTTCCATTTTCCCTCCAGATTTGAAGTCCTCTTCTAATTTAGGGTAACGAAGTAAGATGTTTAGGAGCTCTTACAAATTTAGATGCAAATGTAGACATGCCTTAGCCCTCCCTAGTGGCACAACTGTTGGAGAGCAGCACTGCAAAGCTGGGCACAGCTGCTTCCAAGCAGGTTGGATCTCTGGCCCCAGGGATGATCCACATGGCTTGGCAGACCTCTCACCCACTGCTCCCTCAGTAGTGTTGTGCTCTGTCAATCTGCCTGTTCTGCTCCCCACTCTGTCTCTGGAGAGTCCTCGCACTGCCCCTGCACCTCTGGCCTGTACCCCAGTTCTATACGCATAAATAAATAAATCTTTTTTTTTTAAATGTATATATATATATATACAACTATTGTCGACTTTTCTATTGTACAGTTTTCTGAATTGACTTTAAAGCATTTTACTTTTATAATAATAAGAAGAAAAAGGTGGGAGGAAAGGGGAAGGAAAAAAAAATCTGTGCTTTGATTTAAAAATATCTAAAAGCCTTATTCTTTTGGGAATTCAAAATGTATGATCACCTTGTTCCCTCTCATGTATCAATGATGTGTATACATTACCTTCTATAAGCACACCAAAGTCAAGTAAGATAAGGATTAAATAATGAGACAACCCAAAGATCTATAAATTCTGAGACACTGCTCTTAATTTCACTATTTAGTCATATAAATGTGCTAAGTATGAAAAACATACTGAGTATATACTAAAACTAAAAAGCAGGGTTAAAATACTTAGAGTACAGGAAGTTCCTAAGTATGGAAAAATTACACATCTGTGGATTGATATGCTTGTTGTTTATTACAAATTGAAGTTCTACATTAAAATATTCCTGTAGCAATGCAATGAAACAACATCCATGATGATTTTGAGTCCTATCAAACTGCTACCTTAAATCACTATAAAATTACATCATTTTCCACTAAAAGGTTCTATCAGAACTGTCCATATTTGTAAGCTTTCCTTTCCCACTACAAAAATACAGTCTTACTTCAAAACAACTAGCTAAGATTGATATAATTTATTATGCTTGTTACCAAAATATTACATAATTGATAGTTTCATGAGCTTCTTTAAAAGGAGCTCATTTAAAATCAAGTACAAAACTATAATTTATGAACAAAGCAGTCCAATTTGAAAACAAAATTTTTATCATTTAACAAGGTTATTCAATTTCCTCTTTTTCTTTTAACCAGAATGTGATTTACTCATCTGGGCCTTGATATGCAAAGATAATGATATTTCACTTTCAAGATTGCTTTATAGTATTCTCATGGAATTAAATTACTAGTTTTTATAAACACTATTTCCATCTACAGAAATGAGCACCTTACAATATTTTGGTAAAGTGTATAATTATGGTGATTTTCAAACTGATAGTTTTTGTACTCCATTCCTTAAAATTGACTGTGTAACCATTTTGTTGAGTATTGCCTTGTAGGTGTTGGTATTCACTACCCAATTCAATTCTTGCATTGTTTGAAATGTTTTTCATAGAAAATACTGAAAGGTTAAAAGGATAAAACTGAAAAGTTCAAACACCAGATTTACAGCTACATAACAGCTGGAGATCTTCCAGGATACTGACATCAACTTTGATAGTGCAGAAGCTACATTAACTGGACCCTAAATAAATCTGCATGATATTTATTTAAAAGGCTATCAGACATCTGTGCAGAAAAAGAATTTTGCCAAAAGTCTTTCTTGGAAGAGAATTTAAAAAAGGACTTCTAAGTATATATTCCAAATTACTGCATTCTCATAATACATCACCCTATCTTGGAATAATAGTACCACCAGCAGAAACGATTTCCAGGTTAACAAAATACATTCAGCCTTCCTTTGCCTTCACTGCCAAGTAGGTAGCTCTCCACAAATGACTTAAGGGTCATATAGATACAATAGTACTACAACTCTCAAAATAATTATATTTTTCAATAATTTTAATTCTATTCCAATTCTACAGGTTGAATAAAATCTCTTGAATTAGAAAATAATTTTGATCTTCTTGTTTTTATTACACTTTTATGCACAGCGCCTCTGAGAGAAATTTATTATCTTAAAAAATGGTATTACGCCTTTACAACAGTTTATGTCGAAGTGACTGAGAAGCTCAGACCGTTGTAAACATAGGCAACTTCTTAGGCACTTTGATATAAACCACTCTAAAGGCATAGTACTATTTCTCTGTTTCTCCAGGTATTATGTTCAACTTCTTATGCATTAAAGTTTTATCTATAAACAATGAACAGAAAAGTACCAGTCAATAAATTAAAGTGGGACTGCACAACCTAGGTATCAAAATCACAAATACAGAGTAAAAAGCGACAACTGTGTAAGATGGACCCCATAATTTGTTCAAGAAGGACCGGGGCCCGGGACCCTACAAATACTAACCCAATTAGCTTGTTTTCAGCAAGTTAATCCTAAGAAAGTCTAAGGCACAAAACTGACGCAAACATGACCCCAAACAACTCCCAACCCTAAATGGCAAAAGGAGAATATAGCAGAAATTGTCCAGGCTACAGCAGCTTCACATTTAACTGGCTCTTGAAAGGCACCTCAAACCTAGACGGGAGCAGTGTCAGAAAGTGGGGGCTAAACGAAGAAGGTGAAGAAGCTGATACACGGAAAAGAGCTGGGGGGAAGGAGGGAGGCAGCTGCCTGGGTCAAGGGGGACTACAGGGCCCCAGGGGAAAGATGGGATTAGGGGAAACACCTAGGATTGGGGTGAGAGCTCCAACGTAAGGGTCGTGCCAGGAGCAGAGCACACGGAGAAATAGGGGTGAGGGCATGATGGGCGGTGCCCATAAGGCCCCCTACACCGCCCACACCCCGCGATCCCACGACCCGGCGACTGGGCGGGGCCGTCGTGCCAGCCTAAATCCTTTCGCGCCGGCACCCGCCCCCTCAGCCTCCAGTCCCGGGGTGATGGGAGGCAAAAGGGCCTCGCCATGCTGGGCGGGGAGCCCAGGAGCGCCCCAACCTGGAATGCTCCCCCACAGATGGAGGGTGGGCGGGAGACCCGAGGCCTGGGGCGGGCGAGGGGGGTGGCTGAGGGAGGAGGAAGAGCCCTCGGCGCAGCCGCCGCAGGCAGGGCTGATTCCCAGGCGCCCCCCAGCGTGCTAAGAGTGTTGCCCCCGTTTCCTGCTCGCCTTCCCTCCTCTTTCGCCGCCACCCCGGCGTTGCCCCGGGCAACAGCGCCTGCCGCCGGCAGTGTGAATCGCACCTACCTAGAACCTGACAAGCTGGAAGCCCCTCAGACACCGAAGCCACTCGCCGCCCCGCATCACGGGAGCTGCCGCAGCCAATAGACGCCGCTGTCACGAGCCTCTGCGGCCAATCCGGCTGCACTCCGGTCTCCGGGCACCCTCGAGGCTTTAGCCAATGGACACGAGCGGAAGGCGGGCGCTGCGCAGTCCCCTACCCCCTCCTCCACCACCTCCCAGGAGGCGGGGCGCGGCCGACTGGCCCCTGACCGGTAGGGTGGGACTCGGGATCCTGGCCCAAGGCGGGTGCTGCGCTGACCCGGGGCGGCGAGGGGCTGCGTGGAGCTGCGGTCACCGCCCTTCGCGGCCGCTCCCCGTCTTGGGTGCTTCCCGAGGCCCTCCCGTTCGCACCGGTGCCCTGGTCCCAGTAACCAGCCTTTCACTAGCGGGTGTCCGCGGCAGCTGGGATGGGAGTGCAGGCGGGATGGAGCCGGAGGCGGACGGCGGCGTCACAGGAAACTTTGGAAGACTCGCTAGGCAGCGGTCGGGAAGTGGCCAGGCCCGGGGTGATAAGCTGGAGCCTCCAGTTAAGGAACAACCCGGCTGGTCGGCTGCGGGAAAGGAATTTGGAGGGCGGGGGCGGAGGCGTGATTAAAATGTTAAGTTGTGCCCGCGGGGTGCTGGTGATCCCGGGGCGTAAGACCTCGGGAAGGGAAGCTCCTTGGGGGCCGCTGAGCCCTCGAGCCTAAATACGCACTTTTCACTCTCTGAAGCGGGAACGTTCTCCTGTATGTTTCCACGTTTGTTTCAGTTGTAGTAGTGATTTCTTTAGAATGGTTTTCAGTTGCTCCCAAGGATATCGAGTCCCTTAAAGACAAAACCTGTACATTTCTCATTCCAGTATTCCCAGTGCCTGAAACGAAAAAAAAAAAAAAGTTAGAGAGTCTCTCAATGCTGCAATTTTGACGGGTCCGTTAAAAAGTATACAGGCAGGTTCCATAACTCGCCCCTCTTCATTAAGTCTGAACTTTTAAGTTGGAATGCCTTGAAAAATCCTCTGTTCTGCTTTACCAGTAAGAGATGTGTCTTGGCGTCCTTCACCAAAAGAATTTAGTGGAAAATGAGTAATGTGAACTAAACAGCTCTAACTAGGTGATCTGTAACAGTAGGATAGGTGTTATTAGTCACTATCCCAGGGTGTGTTCTTGCAGCAGAATTTTTTAGACTTTATACAATGTATTTTGGTTGAACCACATTCTTCGCCTGCAGCAAAAATCTGTCAATCCTATCTCCACCTCCACCCTGCTTTTCAAAAACTTTTGAATTGTGTGAGAGCCAGAGAAGAGCAGTGAATTTTTTCCCTAATCAGGGTTATTTGACCAGAGTGAACAGCTCTCCACGTTTCAAAAAAAAAGCATAAATTATAAGTAAACTTTACTACCGTAAAGTTAAACCAAAACAAGTGTAAAGACATACAATTTTTAAATAATAAAAGCTTAATTCTTCCTGTTATACATAGGGAGAAGAGATTTCTCTTTCTTCCTGCATTTTCCTTAGAAAACATGTAGTTGTTAATGTTCTCACCTCTTTGACATATCTTTTTGAAGATAACACCTGCTAGTGTTTTGTCAGTTTTAAGTCCATAGATGCCTTTTTCAAGGAACTAGGATCTATCTCAAAAATGCAAATTATATCAAGGAAGTTAGCAAGCATATCACCAAGTTTGTATGGGAGAGCAACCTAACTTAGTAGACACATTGTTCTAAGTTGCAAATCTGTCTCGTCATTAACAAATGAGGACTTTTTTTTTTCTTCTGAATAAAATTAGGCAAGAAAATTAAGATGACTTAAGTTCTTACTTCAGGACTAGTTAGTTTATCTTGAAAACATGTATATAACAAGGGTCTATCTGTTTGGCTACATAAATGGATATGTGTTTTTATAATTGCAATACATTTCCTAATTAATTGTAATGTGCATCAATTTTGTTAAAGCTTAGTCAACAATAAAAATGTTTTATTTCTCTACTACCTTGGTAAAGAGGACTTCTGGGCCAGAAGATTTTGTTTTAATTATATTTCCCTAACAATGTCTATGCTGAAAATACTCAGACTGAGAAGGAAAGTAATTACTTTTTAGTATTTAATTTGTTTTTTGTTTTTTTTTTTTAAGTATCTCATTTTAGGGCCCTGCCTGGTGATGCAAGGGGTTAAAGCACAATACTATGGATCTATCCACAGCCATTGCAGCATGAGCTCAATCCCTGGCCAGGTGGGTGACCTCAGCAGACCTCACCTGTCTACCTGCTGCTCTCCTCAGCAGTGTTATTTTGGTCAGTCTGCCTGTTCTGCTCCCCACTCTGTCTCCGGTGAATCCTCCAGATTCCCTCTTTTCCCACCTCTGGCCTCCACCCCAGTTCTTCTATGCATACAAAAATAGATCTTTAAATAAATAAAAATATCTCATTTTATTACTATTGTTAATAGAAATGATAATAAAATTATATTTGGTGCATATTTTGTGATTACTTTTAGTAGCAAAAACTGTAGCAGTCTTATGTGAGTAAACCTTAATTTAGAAAATGTGTGTGAATATTAAATGTTGTGATATATGTTACATATATTTGTCAATATAAATTAAATCAAAGAATGTGCATTGAGTAATAAATAATGCCAGAATACAACTTTGGAGATTGCTTTACAAAGTCTGTCTTTCCCAAGAAACATAGGGATTTAATTTTCTAATACAAAAAGAATTTTAAATCCACAAAAATGTGATTGCTGACTTAATTATTGTATGCTTGCAGAAAATATCTTTAATAAGTCATGATAGGGAACATAGACCTATTTGATAGATTCTATGTTTTTAAAAGAACCCAAATCTCTGAAAGCAATAAGAATTTTTCTAATACTTCAGCATTTTACTCAGTTCTCACTCTAGAAACTTAAAAACTGCTTGCCATATGCCAAGCATTGTGGTAAGAAATTCAATTTTGAATGAATATACTTAAAGTTAATGAATGTGATAAAAATAGATGCTGCATTTTGGAAAGTAAAAAACAATTACAGCTAATCCAGTTTGAAATTTTGCTTCATTGTAATTATCACTTTGCATTGCAACACATCAGACACTTTGTTTCACCTAGTTTCATATATACTGTGAAACTCTCCTTACATTTCATAAGTGTAAGAATATAGGAAAATAATTTCCTGTCCATATGATCTATGGACTTCATAAAATACCAGCCACCCCCTCCAGAGCCTGGAGAAATATATATATATCTCAGTTGAAATTGTTAGTATAGAATTTAACAGATTTATCTTTCATCATTAAAATTTAGCACTGTGTCAGGTACTGTAACCAGTACTTTTCAAATATCACAGTACTGCCTAGCTTTAGTGTATATTTCACTTTTCCAAATACAACTTTTAACCTATTTTAATAATGCTACTTACATGGAAAAATAAATAACAAGTTGGGCAACAAACAATAGGTGATTAGTAAAAAATTATTTTAAAAGTGCTTTGTTTCCCCTAACTTTACACCATTACACTCTTCACCCTTGAGCACATTTTCTTGTTTAATAATTTCTCAAAAACTTCAAGAGAAATCAGTGTGCCAACTTCTAACAGGTTAATCCCTGGGGAAAGGGAAGGTTCCGGGTTCTCAGCCCTACCCTAACGACAGGTAGAACTGGGTAGGGTGGTGAAGCTAGAGAAGAGAGAGAGAAAAAAACCTAGCTACAAAAATACTCAGAGAGAAGGAGAACCAAGAAGGAGAACTGGAGGAGGCACAGGGAACAGAGCAATGTGAAGAAACTGCTTGCTTCTTGGCCTCAGACTTGTACAAGGGGTTCGGGGGACATAAAAGTGGACACTTGAAATAGAAATAAATGAGAGACCCTTAGGGAAGTTTTCAATGCCAGCCTTTATCTTGGTTTTGATTTTGCTCCTTTCCTACCAAATTTGTCTGGCTCCTCCTGCCCCTTTCAGATGGGTCCCCACCAGAAGTTACCTTAGATTAATGGCCAGCTAATTTAGGAACTCAGTGGCCCTGCTTTGGTCCAACCCTGTTTGGCTGGGAATTTACTGATGAGGGCATGGGTGACTTTGGGTGTTCCATGTACTCTTACCCTTTTCTTTATTGCACACCAATTAAAGTTCTTTTCTATTGAAGGTCTATTTAATGTTTTGTCTTACTGTGGCAAATGGCAGAACCTATTAAGAGCAGACAGGTTTGGGGTTTCTGCTGTAAGGGGGAAAGGATGTCCAGAACAAACTCTACAGATACAGATTTTGTGGGCTCCACCCCCACACCAGACACTAAAACTACAAATCTCGGCAACACCAAAGAGAAGCAACTAGGTTTGGATATAAAATCAGACATGTTTTTGGGGGGGGGCCTCTTGGCCTTGTGTCTTGCAGCTTGTCTCTTGGCTTTTCACCAGCTTTTAGCATACTATTGGGGTTCCAGGTCAGCAGAACTGTTAGGATGCATTAATCAACTTAACTGTCTCTCTCTCTCTCCCTCCCTTTCCCTGAGTTATGTATTTCCCTTTTCTCTTGTAAATAACCCCATTACCGACCTTTTTGTGTGTACCTGCAGTTCAATCTTCATCACATGGGTAAGGACCCACAGTCAGGCAACCCAATGTGAATTGGGTTGTAACACTGCTCAGTAACTATCTAAGTTCCCACACCTGTCCCTCCATTTCCTTAATGTAGATCTTATGTCTTCCTCTTTTCTGCAAACTCTAACTCTTCTCTTTGTATTCCACAATTCATAGCAAACCATTGTACAGACCATTCCAAAAATGGAGGTAGTGGTAAATCTATACAATATAAATATCATACCTATCTATCTTTATACATATAAGCTACATTATCTGCTTTCAGTGGATACAAATTTCTTGATTTTGAAAAGTTTTCTCTTACATGACTATTACTACCATAGTTAGTAGTTGTATGAAATTTTTTCTAGGAATCTTTGGGGGCTTTCCAAATTTAAAATTTTCAAAACGTCTATATGACTTCATTATTTTACAAATCTATGCAAGGAAAATAAAGGATGGTAGAAAATAAGAGAAAGTTGGAGGAAGAAAACTTGTCTTCTTCCTTCAAACTAGAGGTCAAATCTATTAACACCCTCTCATAACCATCCTTTGCAACAAGAGATTAGCTGTCCTAGCACTTGATTTAGCTTTCCTAGTTTCTTTGCCTGACCTGCTCTCCACTGAAAATAAAGATAAGCTCAGTGAAGACCTGCTTTCTCCAAAATGCCTTGGATTACTCAGTGCCCATATCTTTTTAGCTTATCCTTTCCTCAGAATGTCCTTCATCTTTCCCTCATTCTCACTCTTCAAGCATAACTTTGAGAGAATTTTGAAATAATAATTTCCAAAATGATGTGTCAGGATTTTGGAATAATGACTTCTACGTGTGGGCTAATACACTAGTATCATTGGAATCACTTGAGAACATTTTTAAAAGTACAAACTCCTGGATATAGTCTCAAAGATTCTGACTTGGCAGGTCTAAGACCAGTGAAGAAAATATGTGTTTAGAATGAGCACAGTGAATGTAGTTGTTATAGTGGATTTTTTTGCAGACTCTATCTACATGGAAGTAGGAAGAGCCTTACTGTAACATGAAGGTCAGTGTTTCCCCACTCCATTTACATGTAGTCCCTTGGACCAAACCTCCAGCAGGCCATGGATTGAATTTCCTGAATGGGCTTCCTTTTCTCTTAGGAAGGAAGGAGGAAAGTCAGACATATAGAGAGACACTTAGATGAGAGTTTTGCAAAATAGACATGGGTGTGAGACACATAAAGAATCTGCTTCTGTGCTATGGGGGCCCCGTGGCTCTTGCTTCCAAGAAGCGGTGCTGCTTCCCCCACACTGTTGTGCCCTGGATCCCGATGACCAACATGGATTCTCATATGTTGGCCATGTTTGGGTTTGAAATCACTAGCTGGTTTTGAAGTTACTCTGGTCAGGTTTGAACTGGCTGGCTCCATTCAGACTTTGGGTCTTAAAGGGTTTTGAAATAGACCAATCAGATTTGAAAGGCAGGCACCCTGAAGGAGATATAAAGGGATCTTCACACACCTTCAAACACAGTCATCCATTGAGACCTTCCCCTCAGAGATTTATTTTTGGATACCTTTGCTTCTGATCTCCACTTTGATTTTCACGGGTTTTTAAAAAATATTTACTTATGCATAAAAGAACTGAGGTAGATCAGAGGTGTAGGAGGTAAGAGGATTCACCAGAGACAGTGGGGAACGGAACAGGAAGATTAATTAAAATACACTTGTGATGGGTGCTTCCAGACCAGACAGGAGAGGTCTACTAAGGCATGTGGGTCAGCGCCTTGAATCTGGGATCAAACTTGTGCTGCAGTAGCTATAGATATCTTCATAATGCTAAGACTTAACACCTTGCATCACCAGGGAAGCCCTGATCTCCACTTGACCCACTGCCTGACTTCTGGTGCCTGGTCCTCCAGAGTGTGCCCAGTGTCTCCAAAATACTTGTCTGTTGCTGGCCTGTGCCTGGCATTTCTCAGGGCTAGCTACTGTTGGCCTGTGCCCAGCTCTGCTAAGAGAGCTATACACTGGTTCCTGCTCTTCCACATTGCCATCTGCTGACCAGCACAGATCAGTACTGTGGTTCACCCTCCCCCCCTCTAAAATCTGCCCATTCCTTCTGAACTCTGCCAGACCACCACCTCAATTTCCTGATGCTGTTGAGTCCAATGCTGTCCAGCCCAGCTTTTGGTTTACTGCTGCTGGCTGCTACAGGGCAGCCTTGGCAGTAGCACATGTGATTACCTCCAGCTGCCATCATGAATGGCATCCTGATCTACCACTTATCAGTGTTCCTGCAGCTCCTGGCTTTCATCAAAGGGAAAATGACATCTTGCACAACCAGCTTTTGGTTTAGGCTACTGGACACTGTAGACACTATCTGGGTTAGAAAAGATGGCCACTTGTAGCCTTAGAAAATCTTTGTCCCCAATTTCCCTTTTACAAATAAAGGCTGTTGTTGTTACACTGAGTCTGAGTTGATCCTTATAGTTGTAAGCACATGGGTGAGGGCCCCAAAACTATGACATTACCCAGGTTAGCATGGTTTTTCTGGGAGGTTAGCATCTTGGCAGAGACAATGGCAACAATTATCTGGATCATATGGTGGATTATATGGTATATTTTGAATTTTGGATTTCTCCTTCTGTCCCGATGTTCTGGGACTTGATTAACCCCTTTCTTGTGGTTCCTCATCAGATAGTACCTGGTACATTCGACTTGTTATAAAACAAGAGCCACTAAAAAGCTTGAAAAGGTCAGAAAGTTAAATACACACACATGCACACATGAAACCAAGGGCTATCACAATACAATACCCATATAATAGGGGCGTATGGTCTATTGTGCCTGCACCCTGACAAGTGGACAGGTCACTGTCTGGGTTCTAAACTGTGTGCACAATTGCACGAGACCTCAGACTCCAGCAACACAAAACATGGGTTATTTTGCAAATAGGGGAAACAGAGCTAACTGTAGCCACAAGTAGCTGGCTCCCTCACCCAGATAGTATCCCCAGAAGTACATGTAGTATCCTGGTCACCTCTCAAGAGAGACCGTGCTGGCCAGTAGTGATGGTCTCTCAGAAGAAGTGTTAGAGACACAACTTGCTAACAGCTCCTTTCCTATCTTCTCTTTTCTTCTCATGTCTTCTCTCTCTTCTCTACTTCATCTTATTCTCTCTCCATGAATTAAAGTTATTTCAAACTAAGAGTATGTTTTCTTTGCCTTTGTGCATACAGGTGGGCAAAAGGTCTTATGCTTACAGACTGAACAAAGGGATTTATCTCTTGCAAACTACTAAGCACAGCAAATACAGATCCAGCTCACCCAGATTCAAGGCCCAGAGATCTCTCAGGACATAGAGGAGAAGAGAGGCTGAAAAAAGCACTTGTTGAGTTCTATGAATCTATAAAAGACACAGGTAGCCCTTCAGATAATGTCTCCAAGCAACAACATAGCACACTGCCCTGCTCCAATCTAGAGACAATGAGACCTATACCCTGGTGGGAAGTAACCCATGTGTTGAAGGCAGCTCAGTAAAGCAGTGAAGGGCCTTTACACTTTGATGTGAAGGGAATCTGTGAAAGTCTGCATTCTGTACTATAAAACTGCCTCTTCTGGGCCTTCCCTGGTGGCGCAGCACTAAGAAGATAAAGCCACTTCCACATGAGTTAGATCCCCGCTTGCCCTGGAGGTGGTCCACATGGTGTGGCAGACCTCTCCTGACCCGCCCACTGCTCCCCTCAGCAGTGTACTTCAAAGATCTGCCTGTTTTGCTCTCCACTCTGTCTCTGGTGAATCCTCTCACCACCCCTGCACCTCTGGCCTGTACTGCAGTTCTGTACGCACAAATAAATAAATTTTAAAAAAAAACAAAAAACTGCCTCTTCCACTCAGTTCCCATGACAGTTCCAGGCTAACATCCCTTAAAAAGTATCTGTATGGTTCCTTTTTAGGAAACTACTTTTGTTGTGGAGGTGAGGTAAGTATCTTCCAACAAAATGATCTCTTGCATAAGCACATAAAGTAAGGCCTACCAACTCAGGTTCTAGCCATGAAGACAGCTTCTATAATTCTTAAATGTGAACAGACATATTTGGGGATCACTACACTTTACCAAAAAAATCCACAGTCATGAAAATCAGAGAGGGAAACAAAGAGGGAATAAATGGAAGGGTAGGTCAAAACCAATAGAAAGAACAGAAGAAATTTTCAGAACTATGAGCAATATTCTTTTAAAAATTAAAAAACAAGACAAATGAATAAAAAAGGATTTAAAAAAAAGATTTATTTATTTATGCATACAGAACTGGGGTATAGGCCAGATGTACAGGGACAGCAAAAAGATTCGCCAGCGACATAGTGGAGAACAGAACAGGCAGACTGATGAAGTACACTGCTGAGGGGAGCAATGGGTGGGTCAAGAGAGGGTCACCTCCCTGGCCCAGGATGGAACTCATGCTGTAGTGGCTGCAGATAGCTTCATAGAGCTGCACTTTTAACCTGTTGCACCACCAGGGAGGGCTGAAAACAGGATGTTTTTAAAGAAGTAGAAGGCAATAAACTCTTGAAAATTAAAAAAACAAACTTTAGAATTCAATAGCAGATGATAAAATGAAGTTGAGAAATCTCAAAAGAACAAAAAAAGCAAACTGGTAGAAAACAGAAGAGAAAATTTACCATCAGTCCAGGAGATAAATTATCCAACTTAACAAGAGTTCCATAAAGAGAAGAATAGAGAGATGAAAGAGAGTTCAAATTATTGGAACTTTCCTCAAACTGAAATTACTAGTATCCTGCAAAATGAATGAAAAAGACTACACAAAAAGACACTTAAACATGGCATGAAAAAATAGCAGAGGTAAATAAAATTCCCTAAATACCTCATATAGAAAAGCAAATTGCACACAAAAATTCAGGCAAGACAATGAGAATTTCATTGGACTTTTCAAAAATGATGCTGTAAGTTAAAAGATAATAGAATATTATCTTTAAATTCCAAAGGGAAATTAACTTTGGAATTTAAAGATAAATCCTAATTTATCTTTAATTGCTAAGCTAAGTCTTCCAGAGAACTGAGACAGCAGACAATTTCTACTATGGAAAAATCAGAAATGGCACTGAAAGAGTGTGTTAAAAAGCAATCAGTGGGTCGAAAATAGTCATTCATGCTAAGTCTACCAAGTCTAAGACCAAGTCCCAAAAGTCCAACCCAAGATTTCATATCTAACTTAATATTTCACTTAATTATAGTTTCAACCCCTCCCAGGAATGCAATCTGACCAGTGCAGACTAACATTAGCAGGTATTCCGAGTGATAAGATTCCTGCTTTCCCCTAAGGGAGAATAACCTTGCCTGAAACAATCTCATGGGATGGAAGGGGGAGAGGGGGAGATTAAAACAAGCAAGCAAAGCCCCCTTGTCCTCTCTCCAATCTCTTTCTGGTTATAAAAACCTTCCACTTTGCCTGAAATCTCACTGAGCGTTTCTGCAAACAGATGGATAGCTGTCCAACTAATATGATTCAAACCAATTGATCTCTAAGTTTATTTGGAAGGTTTTAACACGTACTTCATGGGAGGAATGATATATACCAGTACTGAGAGTACAGTTCAACTCTGGGGATGGTGATGGTACAGAAGAGTATCAGTGGGTAAGGTTGGGGGCTCCTTAAATCATAAATCTTGAGTTGTCATTTCACTTGTATCGCTTTGATAATTTTTTTTATTAAAAAAGTTTCTGTAGGTGAGGCTTTTCTATAGCCAAATTTGAGAACTACTGGGACAATGAAACAGGTTTAGGGACATCTGTCCCTATCACTACAGATAGCACACAACTCTAAAAAAAAAAATACTACCAGACATAACAATAATCTTTGTTTTCTACCATGAATGGATATTCATTCAATAAATACTTATTGAGAATCTGTTATATTCACTGTGAGTGGCTCTAAGGATGAGATAAGGAACTGCAGGCACTGGGATCCTTCCCATGAGTCAAGAGGGAGATATCAATTAACAGGTCACCAACAGGTTGTGATAAACACCAGGCAGGGAATGAATAAAAAAATGTGAGAGAATAAAGAAAACTGAAAAGAATCAAGTGGCTTTTTCAGGTCTTAGCTTTTCAGTTATATGGTGGGAATTCAAGCAAATCCCTTGACTTTCTGAGCTTCCATTTTGTATATAACGCAAATAATAATATCACTCTCACTGGTTCTTTTGAGGATAGAGATGAAGTAAGTGAATAAATTTTTAATAAATTTTTAATTTAAAATTTTAAATTCTTATTCAAATAACTTTTTTTACCGCTGCGGGAGCCCTTATCAATTCTTAATTGCTTTCTTTGCCTCCTACCCTACGTTTCTATGGGAACACTATCAACATTAAGCCACCTAACCATCATTTTGATAATTTCACACTTAAATATTTTGGCTTTGAGCTATGTCTAGTTTTTAATCTTGGTTTCAGGGACTTTTATAAGTTTGTAAGCAATTTAGCTAACCAGATTTCTCTCCTGCTTCAGTTACCCCTCCTCATTTCCTCTAGCTCTAGAATACTTTATAACTTTTAAATTTGCATATAGAAAAATTCATTTTGGGGGGTGTACAATTGTGTTTAATAAATGTATAGCCATGTAATCGCCACTATCAAAATTCAAAATGTTCTGAAAGTCCCCACCCCAATGAACACTCACGCACAATATCCTATTGACACACACATTAATCATTTGTAGTGAAACCTAAAGCTTGAACTATTCTTCAGTAGTTATACCTTTTTCAGTAAGTAGCATGAAGATAATCATACCTTAGTTTTGAGTCTGACTTCCTTCACGTAGTATAATGAATTTTAGATTAATTTTGTAATCTTTTAGATTTATTGCTATGGGGTATTTTATTATTTATCTTTCCCCACTTAGGGACATTTGGGTTTTCTTTCCAGTTTTTGGCAATTGTGAAAAAAGTTACAACAAACACTCACATATATATTTTGTTGTATGAACATAAATTTTCATGCACTTAGGAAAATACCTAAAAGTAAGATTGCCAGGCACTGCAGTATATACATATCTAACTTTATAAGAAATTGTCCAACTATTTCCAAAGTGGCCATATCATTTTATATTCAACAAGTGAAATATAGTAGTGCCGATTTCTTCTTATTTTCTATTAATACTTTTATTGCCAAGTGGGCTTTTCTGAGTGGAGGTAGGATTGTTGGATGACAGGTTTTAGTTTTATCTTATTGTGGTTTTAACTTATATTTTCCCAAAAACTAAAAATTTTGAGCATCTTTTCATAGGTTTATTTGCCATCCACCTATCTCATTTGATTCAAAATTTTGCCCATTTTAAAAGTGATGCTTTTAAAAATGAAGAACAAAGGTGAAGGGTTCCTCAGACCTTATGTTAAGATATAAAGCCACAATAATCAAAATAGTAAGTTGTCTATGATCCATGATTCACAAATCAATTGAACAAAATAAAGCACCCCAAAAAATACTCATATGAAAAATACAGTCAACTGATTACTTAAACAGGTGTAAAGACAATTCAATGAACAGTCTTTTAACCAAATTGTTCTGGAACAATTGGATAACCACATGCAAACATTTTCTCTGTGTCTTTGGGTCTTTGACCCAAACCATTCACCTTATACAAACTAACTCAAAGTGGATGATAGACCTCAATATATGTAAAGTGATAAACACTTTTACAAAAAGAACATATGAGAAAAATATCTGTGGCATTCTGTTAAGAAAAGACTTCTTAGATATATCACCAAAAGCACAATGTGTAAAAGAGGAAATTGGTAAATTGGACTTGATCAAAATTAGAAAATTTTGCTCTGTGAAAGTTATTAGCAGGTGAATGAAAAGACAACCACAGAAATCTATAATAAATTAATATCCTGGGCAGAGGTATTCCAGAACTCCAGGATGTTTCCCAAAATATATTAAAACAGCTGGTTTACTACATTCTTATACATACATATTAAACAAAAGGTGGGTCAATGAGGTTACAAAGGTAATGAGAATTGGTTAACACAGGTACAATACTGACAAAGGACCAAATTCTTACTTTAATGGTCCCTGAATATTCTTTTGAAATTCTTAATTATTTTATCTTATAACTTGTGTTTTAAGTGAAGACTGAAAGGACAATGGACCACACATGTACACAGAGAAGATAAATGTGATATGTTGTGTTCACTGTTCCTTGATACTCTGGTCTCATTAATATGACCAATGCCTTATGACACAGACGCAGAGTTCGCTTGGTACACTGCCAGGCGGGAGCACGGAATTTGTGAGTCTACGTTGTGTTTTGCAGCACTGAGTGGGCAGCTGGGGTGCAGGCGGCATGACAGACAATGCAGACAATTCTGATGGCAATGACTTCGATGATTTGGAGGAGGTTGAAGGGCTCGGTAACTCGGAGAATGCTGAGAAGGAAGACCAGGAGATCGTTGAGATCTTCCCCTCTGGGGAGCGCCCGCAGGCCAACCAGAAGCGAATCACCACACCCTACATGAACAAATACTAGCGAGCCTGTGTGGCACCTGAACCCTGCAGATCAAGATGTGAGCCACATGATGGTGCAGCTGGAGGGGGAGACAGACCTGCTGCTCATCGACATGAAAGAGCTCAAGGCCGGAAAGATCCCCCTCATCATTCACAGCTACCTGCCTGGACATGAGCTATGAAGACTGAGGGGTGGACGAGCTCATCATCACGGACTGAGCTGCACGCCAGCTTCTTGCCGTTCTCTGTGTAAATAATAAACCATTGAGCCTGGGGGGCGGGGGGTGGAGAACACACACACATACATGGGCATATATATATATGCCCAATGCCTCATGAGTACCGCATTCTAGTGGACCCACAGTGCATGTGAGTTCTGCAAGTTCAAAGCAAGTATAAGGTCAGTTTGTTACATCTATGATGGAGTAAACAAAGGGCACTGAATGTTTTCCATTCAAACAAGAACTGCTTCAAACGCAAATAGAAAACAATGACACTCTAGGAAACATGAAAAGCCAAGGAACCCTATGATCATCTTTCTTATTCATGCTATTTCGTGAATAAGCCAACTGTTTTACTGAAATGATGACATCAGAGGAAAGGGGATACAGGGCATCACATATTTACTTTTCATGTTTGTCCTGTTCTATCAGTAAGTCAAAGCTAGAGCAGATTGACTGATATGCATGTATCAAGAAGTAAAATGAGTTATTCTGGTAAGAATGAAATTCATATTCATATGTAACCTTCAAAACAAGAATTTCAGTGATTCCACATATAAATTAAGTGCTCTTCTACTTGCACTTACGATTGGCATTAGAAAAGATGTATAGTAAGATTCATGTTAGTAATTAAAAACTAAAGATACTACTTACTCGGAAGCAAATAAAAACACTATCACAAGCTGAGGAACAGAGGCTGCAGAAGTGTTTTGAGAACACTTTTTTTCCTACTTCTTTAATAAAGTGCAGTTTTCATTTTGGGCTGATAGAAACTGTGTAGCTAAATTGAGAAGGAGAAGCTATCAACAAAGTTACTCATTTGCCTGAGACAATCTGTTTATGCAGGCTTGTAGCTTATAATTGTAACTTAATAATTTGAATACAAAAGTTTCACAGAAGAGCAGGCACAAATACATAACCCAATAGTTTATGTGTAGGAAGATCTGGTGAAAAATATTTTAGATAACAACTAAAAATGGTAGTCATTTAAAGACCCTGACATGGGAACAATATGGAGCATCCCAGATACAGAAAGAGAACCAGTGTGATTGGAGCATAATGAACCAAGAAGAAAGGAGGCATGTAGGCTGGACACATTCAGCAGGATTTTATAACTAAGAACAAGACCTATATCCTAGATTCAGACTGCAATGAGAAACCAAGAGGGAGCTTTAATCAGGTGAGTATGATGACCAGTTTTAGCTTTAGAGGAAAAAAGATAATTTCTTCTTGCTTTGTGGAGAATGAATTGTAAGAGAGCAAAAGGAGAAACTACCAGAACTGTCTGCTGAAGTATTCTAGAAGAAGCAACAGTATGCAGACTCCATATTCACACTGGGCTAGGAGGAGGGAGGAAACTCAGAATGGTATTGTGTGAGGTATCTTTAAAATGACATTAGTGTTGTCAAATAGTACATTCTATTATAAAGGACCACTATTTTCACACACACAAAATAGTGACTATAATTCCACTTAACCCAACAATTGATTACATTGTGTGACCCAGGATTTTGTGCTCTTTAAATCCTTACTCATAAGTATTTCTACTCTTTAGAAGCACAATATTATATCTGTGGAAAAGGCAGTGATGATTAAATGATCCCCCAATAAAAGATGATTTTTTAAAATCATCTAAAGTCTGTTTAAAAATTAAAAATGGGGCCCTCCCTGGTGGTGCAGCGGGTTAAAGCGCAGCACTAAGAAGCTAAAGCCACTTCAGCATGAGTTCAGTCCTTGCCCTGTAGGTAACCCACATGGCACTGCAGACTTCTCCTGACCTGCATTCTGCTCCCCTCAGCCCGCTGCTCCCCTCAGCAGCGTACTTCGTCGATCTACCTGTTCTGCTCCCCACTGTCTCTGCTGAATCCTCTCACTACCCCTGCACCTCTGGCCTGTACCCCAGTTCTGTATGAATAAATAAATAAATATTTTTTAAAATTAAAAGTGAATAACGTATAAATTTATAACAGCTATCTCTTAAGGTCATAGTGAAACTTCAGAAAAAGCAGCCAGAACTCAGTGTGTGCCTCTTTTTCTCTCTCTCTTTGTTTCACAAACTACTGGTGTGAGGAAACACAGATAACTTTTTTTGTTATACTGAAAATTTGCAGGGTTCTAAATAATCATTGCCAAACCTGGAGTCCAATATGTCGAATTAAAATATATTTAAGCAATATTTAGAAAGAAACCCCCATGGAATATTCTGGAATGGACAGGAACTTGGTATTAACAATATGTAAAAGTCCAAAGGCAGAGTTACTCACTGTTTGTGGTAGGCTTTATCATGAGACTTATAATTGGACTTCAGAGAGTCCATGTACCCTAAAATTATATGGAATATTAGAGTTATGTAATATAAATGCGCATGATTTTCTAAGGAAAAAAAAAAGTTGAGAATAAAAGGTCTGGCTCAGGAGCCAGTCTGCCTGGGTTAAAGCACAGCTTAGTGTCCTCATAGCTGGGTTCTCTTACTCAGATTATAAGGATACAAACTGGTTCTCATATCTCAGGGTCTTCATCTGTAATATAAGGACAAAAATATCAACAATTTCAAAGGGTTGTCTTGAAAATTAATACACTGAGAGGTATAAAAAGCTTAAAGTGGTAAAAATTCTACAAAATTAGCTATCCTTATTTCAATAGCACTTGTGATTCACAGCAGACTCCACATGCCAAAAAAGGTTACAAATAATGTATTTAAAGAAATTCTTTTGTGAATCTTTCTTAAAATAAACTTGGACTAATCACATCCACATGTGTCTGTTTTCTGAATTTAGATGTTTATATATGAGTCTTCAAACCACAATGCAACAATATTAGCTGTCAGTAATATCCGGTGAGAAGGAACTAGCAGAAATTTAAATAAAATAATTTGATCGATTTGGGGAAAAGGCTTTCTTTGTAAATCTTCTCCCTGCAGAGTGAACTTGAGTATTTACTGCCTACTTAGTAATGTTAATCATGGCCAAATTTAGAAAGAAATCTAGTTACTCCATCTGTCAACAATGATTAAAACATACAGATATCACTCCAATTCTGTCAGCTATAGATTGTATTAGTCTCTGGTGACTATTTATTACACCCCCTCTTCCCAATCTTGAGTGAACTGCTCATAGGGTACAAAGAAGGCTAGTGATAACATATTTTACTTTTTTCTCTTTTACAAATGGTGTCTCTTTTTTCTTAGACTCCTGTTAGAGACTACTGTCACATACACTATTGAGTTCCATTAAAAATAAAATAATAATTGAGTAATTACTATGTGCTCGGATCTGAACCAAGTGATAACACACACTGTCTCTTTAAATCTTACAAAATCCCTCACGTTAGGCACTAACATTATTCCAACTTATAGATTTAAAAAAAAAAACAAAGAAAAATTAAATACGTGACTTCCAATGTCATAGTTTGTTAGTAGAGCTTTTATGATTTGAATCCTCCTAATCTAATGCAAGTGCCTCTTAAAGATTGTCTATGCTGGTCACGCAACAGGTAAGGACACAGCACTGCAAGCTAGCCACAGCCACTTCAATGTGAGTTCCATCCTGGGCCCCTGAGGTGACCACATGGCACGGCAGACCTCTCCTGACCCACCTACTGCTCCCATCAACAGTGTACTTCATTGTTCTGCCTATTCTGCTCCCCATTCTGTCTCTGGTGAAGCTTCTCACTGCCCCTGTACCTCTGGCCTGTACCCCAGTTCTGTATGTACAAATAAAAAAAAAGAAAAGAAAAGATTGTCCATGCTGCTTGCTATTAGAGTGTGTCAATTCAGAAGAGAAGGAGTGATTTTGATAGGAAAGGGATATGACTAACATTCATACACAATAACAAAATGGTAGGGAATATCAATTCTTTTAAAGTAAAAAGAAACATAGCTGATATAAACATTTCTTCAGAACTGTAAAAGTCAGCAAACCTGATTTTACAAACCTGCTCTACAATTTCCCAGCTATCTGGCCTTGAGGAAATTATTTAAGATAAGCCTTATTTATCTTATTTGTTAAATGAAGGTAATAACAGCACCTACTTCATAAAGTTATTGGGAAGAGTAAATGGCATAATGCACATGAAATGTTTATCATGGTCCTGGCATTTAATAAAAGATCCACAATTGTTTGTTAGTGTAGCTATTATTTTAAAATTTTCTTGAACTTCTCACTCTCACATAGCCTTTTTTCCTTCTGTGTTTCTGACCTAACTAATTCTTCCTACAGGTTTGAACTGGAGTTCAATTCTACAAATAAAAGCTCCAGGCAACACAACATCTTCACTTTCTTTCTGAAGTACTTGCCACCGAATTTATCTCTATTGATTTGGTGACAGATTATAAATTTTTATACCCACATTTTAACTTAGCGCCTTCTCTTTTATTTTGCTTTGAGCATATTTTAGTGTTAAATTCCCAAACGCTACCTTTACAGTTTGCTGCAAAGTCCTTATCATAGCTTTCAGAAAACTCAAAGTTGTTCTTAAGGGAACAATCATTGCTGTGAATTTCATTATTAAATAGAAAATCCCAAAGAACAATATCACCTTTTAAATGAAATTATATGCCTGGAAGGGAAGTATAAATGTAAAAAGGAGAGCACCTCATTATTACTCTTTCAAGCTGCTAGAATGAAACTTGAGTCATTGTATATTCCAACATCAAAACTCTCTTGAATATACTAAAAAACATCATTAGGAACACAGCAATGAAAAGAGGAAGTTACTAAGATAAGAGATTGCCAAGACACATTCCTAAAATTGATATAATAAGCTTGCTATTAAGTATTCTTAAGTATATCTAAGATTTTCCAACTAAAACTGACCAATTTAATTTTTTTTCTGTTTAAATTATTAGTACCTTTTCATTGAATGCTTCTGTCTGTAACTATCTAAACACAAACACTAGAGATTTTGGCATTGAATGCTTCTGTCTGTAACTATCTAAACACAAACACTAGAGATTTTGGCACTGGTAATTATCAGGGTACTGGTATGAAAATCAGGCGTTCTTTTTAAAGACCCAGGCAATTGATAACAGACTTTTGACTCAAGAAAAAGTATCTGAAGAAGTCATACTTCATTGTCTTTCTATAATTCTCTAACTTGCTGTTTTAGTATAGGAACTCTTCTAGTTGACAAACCTTAAAAATTATAGCACATAACCTCCATAAGCCTAGTCACAAAATTTTTTTGTCAGGTCATAATTGTGAGTCTACTTACGCATTCCAGTTAATTTTTCTCATCACTTTCATTTGCCTCAAACAGAACTACTTTCTTCAATTGGGATCTGATTTGTTAGTTGCCCATTCTAATGTCTGTGGTTCTAGTGCTGTAACTTGTTTCCCCTCTCCTTGGTCACCATGTAATTATAAATTTTTGCATTAATTTAATTAAGTAGCCTGCAGGGTAGATGACAGAACTAATGTTTGATCCTTTTTTTTTTTAAGATTTATTTATTTATTCATACAGAACTGGGGTACAGGCCAGAGATGCGGAGGGTGAGAGGATTCACCAGAGACAGAGTGGGGTGCAGAACAGGCAGATCGACGAAGTACACTGCTGAGGGGAGCAGCGGGCGGGTCAGGAGAGGTCTGCCAGCCATGTGGTCTCCTCCGGGGGCAGGCGGGAGTCGAACTCATGCGGAAGTGGCTTAAGCTTCTTTCTGCTGTGCTTTAACCCGCTGCGCCACCAGGGAGGGCCAATCCCTTTTTTTTTAAGGGCTATTAATACTGTATGAAAAAAAAAGCTGTGGTCCAGTCTCTTCCTAGTGCTTAGGAAACTGCTGTCAGAAGCTCCCTTTATCTGCTTCCACCACACTTAGCCTCTTAATAGCAATAATTAAAAACAAAAGTAAATACGCATATATGAAATCATTTGAAAATAAAAGACAATCACCATACACCTGTTTACAGTCACGATGACCATAAAAATAAGACATAAGAAGTATGGGTGAGATTATGGAAAATGGGAACCCTTGAACACTGTTGGTGGGAATTCCATTGGCACAAACACTGTGGAAGATACTATGAGGTTCCTCAAAAAATTAATAATGAAACTGCCACGTGACTCAGCCATTCTATTTCTGGGTATTTATCCAAAGGAAAGGAAAAGACTAACTCAAAAAGATATGTTTTCCCATGTTCATTATTTATATTGCCCAAAATATGCAAACAATGTGAAGTTGTATGTGTGTTTGAATGTATATTTTATCCCACTTATACACACATAAATATTATTCAGTCTTTTGTGACCATATTCATAAGCCTAGAAGCCAATGTGAGGGCACACGTGAAAAAAAGAGAAAAAAAACTACCAAATGATCTCACTTATATATGGGTTTAAAATAAAACCAAAATTTGGGCTCATAGGTAGCAGAACAGCTTGGAAGTTGCCATGGGTTGTGGGGGATAGGTGGAGAAAAAAGGTGAAAGTGGCCAAAAGGTACAAGCTCACAGTTACAAAACAACCTCACTGCATGGTTGCTACAGTTAAAAACACTGTGTTGCATATTTGCTAAGAAAGAGTCTTCAAAGTGTAGCAGGGCAGCCCACAGGAAAAGGGGAGGTTCCAGGTACCCTGCCCCACTCAAGGGAGCTGAGCAGGGAGAAGGAGGCACATGGAACAGTGAGACACATTAAGCAGTTGCAGGTGATTTTGGGTTCTAGGCTGGTGCAAACAGAGTGCAATACCTGCGAGGTGGTAACAACGGCATTTCTTATCTTGATTTTGCTCTTTTTCTCCCAGACTTTTCTGGCTGTTTTTGACCCTTTTTTATGGGTCTCTACCAGAAAGTATTTAGACTTGTGGTAGGCTTTTGGGCCTAGCTTGCTTTAGGTCAATCCTGTTTAGCTGGACTTTTACCTATGATGGGATGGTAATTTGGGTGCTTGATTTGGAAAGTGTATTTTTTGTCTTTTCTGTATTGCACACTAGCTGGATTATAGTTCTTTTCCTTTAAAGGTCTATATGTTTTATCTTGATGCAACACATAGCAGAACCTATTTAGAGCAGGTAGGTTTAGGGGTTCTGTGATGCCCACCCCACAAAAGCTCTCACATACAAAAAATGTATACCATTATAAATTATATATACGTGCATTATATATACATATATACCATTATAAATTATATATATATATTATATAGGCAGATGTTACCTAGACTTGTGGTGTTCACTTCCCAAGATATAGAAATACTCGATCTTTAGGTTGTACGTTTGAAAATGTTACGTCAATTATTCCTCAACTTAAAAGAAATAAAGACAAATTAAGAGTAGTAGTTCATTTTCTTTTTCCCATGTAGTAGAGGATGGACATTTAGGGAAGAAAAAAAAAAAAAAACCAGCACACAGCTCTCTAACATGTATGGAAATCAGACGTTTCCTGAGACAACCTGTGGAGGGGTACAGAGGACAGAACTTGCCCATCTCCCCCCCTCACCTCCTCATGCGTTTCTCCACCTCCTACATGCCAGGGTTAACTAAGTAAGGGTCATTGAGCGTCCAAGACCCAGAGGTGGGTGGCCTGGGCTGCCACCCAGCCCCAACAACCGACGCCCCTCTGGCGTCCTAGAGCACCAGATAGTGGGGTGCCCACTCCCATCCCTACCCCAACCTGGCCCAGGAAGCTGTGGTGGAGGTTGGGGCTTCACAGGGGCAGGTCCTCAAGGGGATAGGGCTTCCTATATTGGGCGGAGGGAGCTTCTAAGTTTCCGACCGCGGAGAATCCAGGCTTGGATCCTTTTTCCCACCTGCCCTGCTCGCACTGCCTTCTTGGTGTACATCTCCCACCGGCCTGCTGGCCTTGTGTTTAGTCCCTGTCCTCGGCCCAACCTCCCCTGGGCTGCCGGCAGGTGCGGGGGTAGGAGGGGAGTGGGTGTATTTTCTCATGAGTCATTCATGTTTATTTCATTCTGTGACTCACTTCTTTACTTTTTAATATTCAACTTTTCTAGAACTTTGTGTTAGTTCTATCCCTTGTGTATGGCACTTAATTCAATTTGTTTTATGATCCTTATGACAGTCACTTGGTTTTCATAGGTAAATTTATTGATGTGAATAGAAGACCTTTCATTTTCTGGTTTTTATCTTTAACTCTACATGACCTTCATAATTTCATATTTGTGTTTTATGTTTGTGTTTCTTCTGAAAATATACAGAAACATGAATTCTCAGTTATTTTAAGCTAAAAGTTACCGTAACTTTATCTAATACACTTCAGTCTCTATTTACTTTGATTTTACGTACATACTTCTTGAGTAATATCCACTTTTCCAATCCTTATCCTATAAATTCTGAGTTTCATTTATTTTATTATTTTTCTACATTTTATAATAAAAATATATCTTATTAAATATAAATATATTTTATAATGTTTTACTTTTTATCTTGAAATGTGATTGCATATTTATTACTTGATCTTCAGCTTTAAAAAATAACCTAACTTAATGATCTTGGCTACAACACAGAGAAGACCTATGTCTCACCCATATCCCCATCTGTTCATTCTTTTCTCTCCTCTTTTGATAACTACATTATTTCTTAATGTCATAACTCATAGACTTTACATTTAACTCTGTGAGCATAATTTTCTTGGTTGTGTTAAATTAAGTCTTAAGTGGACTATCTACTTTCCACCGGCACTGTTAGCAGTAATACTAGCTCTCTGGTATTCTTAAAAGGTTCAGGTGAAAATATTGAGGCAACACATATTAAACTTAACTGAGGAATTTTAAATTGTAGGTTCTGTACAGGTACCTGAGAAAAGAGAGGCAGTGACATTTCCTCCGCTTTAAAAGAGCTCTAACAGCTCATGAAAAATCAAACTCTTGCAGTAAAGTGTGATGAGTATGTCAGAGGGAAGTCCAATGTGTCCCAGATCAGAGAGAAGGTATTCTTAATCCAGGCTGGGGATAGGACAAAGCAAAGATTTAAGCGGGACATGGCAACCAAGTAGAGTCTTGGAAGATGAGGGTTGAACAGTATTCCTGGTCTAGGTTACAGCAAAAGGAGAGGCATGAAAGAGAATCTACTTTTAAGTATTTGTGGTACTGTCTGAATATCCAAACTTGAAGAAAGTGAACTCAAGGCACTAGAGAAATAGGCAAAAGGTGAGTCATGCAGAACGGTGGAACCACAGCAGAGTCTAAGTAGAGAAGTGACAGATTAGATTTGCATCTCTGCTGGGAGATAGGCTGCAGCAAAGAGTGGAGCCAGTGAGTCCAGACTGGAGGTTGGAGATTAGTTGGAAAGTCACCTCAGCCTTAATAAGATTATACTTTGTGAGGCTGAACGCAAGATTTTAAGCACTTTATGAAAAGAGAATGAAATTGAAACTCATCTCCAGGCACAAGCCAAGGGGCATTAGTGACTTTGCAGTGACCTACTGCCTAAGCAGCGGAGCCTGAGGCTGAGTGACAGATCATTTTCTTGCCTTGCTGCTCCAATGTGCGCAGGCAGTTGCCTGCACGGCCAAGCAATCAAAGCTGCTCCAGCAGCAGAGGGAGTTTCCGAAGTGCTACTGGAGCATGGCACTGGTGGCCAGCCGCTCTCCTGGTATAAACCAAATGTGAACCCTGGGCCTTTTAAGGTGCCCATGGCTGCAGCCAGAATTTTCTCACCTGTTGCCCAGAGCACAGCACCAAGGCCGCCCTGTACTGGGAGGCTGCAGGACAGCTCCTCTGAAGCCCACCTCAGTGTGCTAGGATTGATGGTTGGCCACAGTACCAGTTGTGTTTGTGTGCCAAGGGCCCTCTTGTTGGGGGAAGGATGCCCTGAATGAACTCCACAAACTCAGGTTTTATGGATCCCACCCCCATTCCAGACCAAAGAGATCCAAGGACTACAAGTCCCATAATGTCACCACCGAAGGGAGGATGCTGGGAACTGAAGGTGGAGTTAGGCAGCCAGGTTTGGTATATAACCAGACATATGGGCTCTGGGGGGCTCTTGGTTTTGCATCAGCTCTCAGCATGTTATTGGTGTTCCAGCTCAGCAGAACTGGTAGGACACATTCACTAGTTTCTCTCCCTCTCTTTCTCCCTGAGTTATGCATTTCTTCATTTCCCCTTCTTTTGTAAATAAACCCTTTACTAACCTTTTTGTGTTGCCTGCAGTAAAGTCTCATTATAGGTCCCTTTTAAGTGCATGAGTGAGGACTCGGAGAGTCAAGCAACCCATTTCATATCAGGTTGCCCTCTAACAGTTTGGCACCAAACTTGGAACTCAAACCCACGACCTTGAGATTCATGCTGCTTTTGCTGACAGCCAGCAGCCAATGCAATCAGCATCAGGTAGCATCCCACCACCCCGTGGCAGTGGCCCTGCAATAGTAGGGAGCAGCAGCCTGAGGTCCCTGGTTACAGGGGAGGGTATTGAGCCCAACTGGTCCAGCACTGTGGTTCACTGGAGCTTCAGGCAGAAGAGACAGAAAGAGTCCTAGGTTAAGATGGTGGCACCCAATGGAGCCCACCCTGAAGCAGCTGGGACACCTGTCCCAGTGTTGCTACACACTCCTTCCCCACTCATTGCGTATTACACCTGGCCACACTGAACAGGTACCCGTGCAGCACACAAGCCTGTCCTGACTTCGGAGCAGTTCAGGTTGGTGCAGGCACCAAGATTTCCCTTTTACATTTGGAAACTGGAAATTGGTCTATTATAAAGTAGACCAATCAGGTGTGAGCTGAAATGAACCAATCAGGTTCAAGACTAGCTCAATAGTTAATTATTCAAATTGAAAATGGGAAATAAGCTAATTTGTACAAATTGGCTCAATTAATCACTGAGGATTGAAAATGGTTGAGTCAGGCTTGTAGGGTGGGCAACCCTGCAAGGGGGCTTAGGCAGGGCAGGAACCAGCTTGGAGCATTTTATTGCTCGCCTCCAAAGTAAGAGGGTAAGTAGCTGACCTCTGAAGCACTGTTCAGTGAGCCTCCTTAGGCCGTTGCAGAAACCCGGCTCCTGCACCTGTCTGTGGCCCTGACTCTGCTTTGCATGTAAGAAGCACCATATACCTTGGCCTGATGTCTCAAGAGTTGTTTGTTGTTGGTGTAAGCCAATAACTCACAGAAAGCTGTTGACATGGGTTTGTCTGACACCACCTCCGGTGGCCTGTGGTAACTAGCACTACTGGCCAGTGCTATCCAGTACTCTAGACAGGTGACCACCACTTGGTATCCAGTCACTTTGCAGAGCTGTCCACTGCTTTTGAATCACCTGACACTGCTCTTCAGTGCTGTTGCCTCAATGCTGTCTAGTCCAGTATTTGGTGCTGTCCAACTTGGCCTTCAGACTGTTGCTATGAGCTTTTGTATTGTCACCTCAGTGACTCCACCTTTGAGCATCTCTGGCTGCCACCGTGAGTTGGATCCTGGTCTGCTCCACTGCTTGCCAGTGAGCCAGCAGCTCCAGGCTCTCATTGACAGGACTGTGCCTTTTTGCTTGAGTGGCTTTTGATGGGACTTTTGGGCTATGGATACTATATGGGGTGAGATAGCCAGTTGCCTTAGAAATTTCCCCTAGTCACCTGTTCGTTAAATAAACCCACTAAGATGGAAAAAGGCACAAAATGATGTAAAAGTAAGCAAATTATATTATTAAAATATTTTAAAAAATAAACCCATTAATGTTGTTCCCTGAATCTGAGTGAGCTTATTAGTGAGAACTCATAGACAATGGCCTGTCCTCTACCTTGGCACTGTTTCAGAAATAACCTAGAGCAATGGCTGTGAAGTGCAGCTTCCACAGGGTTATTGATGTCCCATGAGAGACTATTTAAAATTGCAATATCCAGACTTCAGATAAATGAACTGATACTGGCCAGTGTATTCTGATGTGATTAACTTTGAGGGCTGGATCATCTCCCTACTCAAGCAGTGGTGAGGATTTTCTCTGTAAGGAATTAAAAATTTCCTCTCAGTTTTGAGAGGGGAAAGTAGCACATCTCAGATTGAATGATGGGAACACTTCTTGTTTATGGTGCCAGAATCAGTTTGGAAAGGTTTTCAAAGTATAATGGTTTTTTGAAGCCATCCTTGGCCATCAAAGATTAGCCAGGAAAGAGACTTTATATGGAATCTTTGCATGTGTCTGGCCTGTGTAGGTGTTAAGTAAGTGTGTCATTCTAGATCCTTTATTTTATTTCTAAACATGCAGTAAAGTTTTGTTACAAGCTGCAGTCTGGGCTCAGTTATCCTGTAGGAGTTCAGGAAGGAAATATATCCACAATTTTACAGTATTTTACTGTATCAAATTTTAAACACAGTGGGTATTCAAATTTTTCATATAGAATGACAGAAGATAATATAATAAACGCATTCCTGACTTCCTCCCACTAAATGTTGGTAGCATGCACTACCACCCATGAGCATGACAAATACAATGCCTGCAGACTTTGCTTAATGCCCTGCTGAGCAGAATAGTCTTGCTTAAGAACAACTAAAAGACTGCACATAACATTTAAAGTCATTAATGAGAAAGAGGAGATCAAAAAAATTTTAAGTAACAGTTTCTTTAATAGGATCACCCATTCATCATCACTGTAATTATTTCTAGTTGTACTGTGTATAATATAAGGCATTTAATGTCAGAGCTGCATTTCTTACATACCTATCAAAGATAGTATCAATACAAGAATTAATTTGCATCAAACTTATTTGAAACATGTTCACTATTTAGATTGAGCCCAATTTGAAATGTGTCAAATTCTTTTTTTAGCAAATTAAAAGTTTAAGCAAGTTACAAATCTAATTTTTTGTGATTTTAAGAAAATAATTTTTAAAATGCCGTTAAATGTTTAGAATTGCCTTTTAGATTCTAGCAACTGAAATGCTACATTAAATAGAAATCTTTCCATGCAATTTAGAAAAACTAGATCATTAAAGCAACTCACCTAATATTATTCTTTTGACTTGAGCAACACTTCTAAATTGTGTTGGAAAATAAGACATTTGTCAACATGCTATATAATTTAGACTTTTTATAAATTCTGGGCATTTTCACATTACCCGATTTAAAGAGTAGTTATCATAACAAACAAATGTGGGGGAAAACTGCCTTCTGCTGAGAGAACTCGACTTATATTTATGATTCCCTTACCTTTTTTTAAAGGATTTGGTTTTTATTTATTTATGCATAGGACTGGCGTGTAGGCCCAAAGTGCAGGGGGTGAGAGGATTCATTGGAGACAGTAAGGAGCAGAACAGGTAAATCTACTGAAATACACCTACTGTTGAGGGGAGCAGTGGGCCAGACAGGAGAAGTCTGCTGCACCATATGGGAATCAAACTCAGGCTGGGGTCAAACTCAGGCCAACGTACAGAGACTTAACCCCTGTGCCACCAGGGAGGCCTATGACTTCGTTTTCTTCCAGTTTAACCTAGTTTCTAGTTTCCTTCAATGACCCAGAAAAGGAACACTATTCTCTAGAAGTAAATGATGGTTTTATATTTTCATATTAAATAGCAGACACTTTTACTGTTTAAAGGATCTATTGTTAAATACATTAAACATTAAAAAAACTGAATATATGTTTTATCCTAGTTTCCAGAGATTTGTTGTCACTCCTTCCTGAGAAGTCACAAAATCTCCTAAGATAACAAATATAAGAAGTATATGCCCAAAGACTGAAAACTGAGTTCAATTTGCTCTCAGACCTCTAGAACACATTTTAAGAACTGTTTTCCATAGATGCAGCAAAGATAAACTGCAATTTAAGCCTGCGTAGATGGATAACACTCTGTCCTTAAGTAAATTCTACTACAGCGATTAAAGGTCAGCCCAGTCAATACCAAAAACTACCAAAAGGAGAATTTGGGTCAATTCGAAAACAAAGGGTGCAACAAGTAAAAATCTAGTGAAAGAACCAATATTTCCATTCTGAATCAAAACGGACTATTTATAATTTGCTTTTCTCTATACTTTCTTGTACCTAACCCTGACACTCATTTTTAAAAATTCCCTTGTTTAGGGGATTGCAACTGAGATGGAAAAATGCACAAAAATATGTAAAAATAAACTATTATAAAAAAAATTCCTTGTTTTTGTTAGGTTGGGGGGAGATAGATTTGAAGTTTTCTTCCAGTCACCTTAATGGTTTAAAATTTTTTATTTTCTCTAAAGAAAACTTTACTTCTATGAACATGAGGCAGTGCATCCTTGCTCAGGACAATCCTGTAATGTAATGACAAACATTCCAATTTTGGGATCAGATGAGCACCAGTTGAAATGGCTCTACTTATATTAGCTGGCTATATCCCTAAATGATCTTGTTACCTGGGGGGAAGTTAGTTAACTTAGATTCCCAATGTCTTTTTAAAAAATAAAAATTGTGGGCCCTCCCTAGTGGTGCAACAGGTTAAAGCACAGCACTAAGAAGCTAAAGCCACTTCTGCATGAGTTTGATCCCTGCCTGCCCCCGAGGTGGTCCACATAATGCTGCAGACCTCTCCTTGATAGCCCTCTGCTCCCCTCAGCAGTGTACTTCCTCAATGGACCAGTTCTGCTCCCCACTCTGTCTCTGGTGAATACTCTCACAGCCCCTGCACCTCTGGCCTATACCCCCGTTATGTATGCATAAATAAATAAATCTTTAAAAAAATAAAAACTGTGATGTCTAACTTTAAGGTTGTTGTGGAATTAGAAGTAACATGTGAATAATATACATTGTAAATGCAAACAC